>NC_140941.1:57246618-57461618 GCF_014529385.1 Adiantum capillus-veneris | reverse complement strand
CCAGAGTGGGAGAAAAATAAAAGTATCACTTGAACTTTGAAATTGAGGTTTGCAGCAACAAGTAGCACTGGTAGTTTTGACAAAAACGTTGTGATCTTGGAACATTTGCAGACAGTGCTAACCGAGCTAGAAATCATAGCATTTATTTTTTTCTCTTTTGCTCCCTCCCAAAAATGCTACAAAGAGGTAGCACTACAATAGAGAGAGAGAGAGAGAGGAGAGAGGAGAGAGAGAGAGAGAGAGAGAGAGAGAGAGGAGAGAGAGAGAGAGAGAGAGATCAACACACATAGTGTGTATGCAACTCCGGTTTTTTCTTCGACATCTCTGACTTCTCCGATTTCACCTCCAGCTTCCTTGAATTCGACATCAACACACATTGGTGTGTGTGTGTGTGTGTGTGTGTGTGTGTGTGTGTGTGTGTGTGTGTGTGTGTGTGTGTGTGTGTGTGTGTGTGTGTGTTGTGTGTGTGTGTGTGTGTGTGTGTGTGTGTGTGTGTGTGTGTGTGTTCTATCATAAATAATAAGACAGCTGGCTTTAGAACAAAGGAACTGATAAGTACAAAAACAACTCAGCACAATATTTGTAAGAATGAAGCCTCATTCCAGTATATAAATAACAGAAGAACTCCCCTTGCAGTAAGTGTATGTGTAATCTGTGACGGCGGACAACTTGCTAAAGCCAAAAAAAAATTCCAAGATAAGATAGAGTCCTTACCTGCATCCATCCAAACAAGACAACAATTCAATTAGCCTTGGATGTGTTTTACAGGCATCAATGGACTATACCAGTTGTTGTCCATGTCCATCTTACCAAAAAAAAAAAAAAACCTTTACAAGCTTAGTCCATAGTTTTATGTAGAAATGTTATCACTTTTCTTTTTTCTTTTTTTTCTTCTTTTTTTTTAAAAAAATCATAAAGTTTATAGTAAAAGGAATATCATTTTGATTAGAAGCCCATCACCCTTATAATCCAAGTGTCTAAATCCCCCCTTTTAAAAAAAAAATCAACAGTTTTATCAGTTCCTGAAAAGCCCTACCAAATAAAGTCTATATAAGAAGTTTTTTTTCCAAAAAAAATCCATTTAAAAGTTCTCATATAGTATCAAGCTATGTTTAAGATTGTTTTCAAGACAGATGCGCATTATGGTAAATTGGACTCTAAATCATCCCACTATCACTAACCATATATCTCTTTTTCGCAACTAAGTAATCAAGGAGCCTTGATAAAAGCCAGGTTATGAGCCGAACCTTGAACGTTAAAAATATATATATCTTGCTTTACAGTGTTAGTTTCACCTCAACACTCAAGGCTTACAAAAGGAGCAACATCCACCCAAGTGACTGTAATTTACATCCTAACCAAATAAAGTAAAGACCAAGTACTACAACGGTGCGCAATAGGGCCCAACACCTCAAACCATTCTATATCAGTGTGCAGCTGGACAGAGAACACCACCACCAGCTAACCACCTATGTGAATGTAGGCAGTGCAATGTATAACCTATCCCAATAAATAGAGTAGTAAGTATAGCAAAATTGTGCAACCGGGCTCAATCACTCTAAGAACCAGTTCATAGTAGGACAGAAAACACCCCCCAAGTATGTACCTATACCCAACGAATACACTGGGCTACAGAGTCTATGTACTAAGTAAAAATGTATAGATGATCAGTAAGCCCCCATAGCGTGTCTGATTACCATTGACAAAGATTTGCCAAGCTAAGTTACACAACAGCAAACCCACAACAAACCAGTGTTAACGTAGAGTAGCCCCCCAATCAAACCAATTATTATAGAGAATTAAAAACAGTTAACAATTGGTACACCATACCCAGAACTATCATAAAGTTCTTGAGACCAGTAACTACACAGCATTAGCAGCAATCTGAATCACAGTGTAGGGATCAACAGCAAAAAAATAACATCACCATAAAGTAGGATGTGTGTGTATCAATGTTTCATCATAAAATGTTTAAGACCAGTGCCTACACAGTGTTGCCAGCAATCCCAACCATAGTGTAGGGTTCAAAGCCAAGCAAAAAATAACATCACCATATATATTCACCGACCCATGGAACAACAACCAGGTATTGTTATACTAAGCGACATCCTCATACAAAAACACGCCAAAACACTTGCTACAGTAACATTCATACAATAATTATTTGTCATATAAAAAGTAGGCCTGCAAGACATTATGCATGAGCATAGTGGAAAACCTAAGTATTTTGTGTTGCGTGTCATAATAATCAATATCTAATTCTCCTAAATGATTTTCTCATGTTAAACTGATCATTTAATATGGGGAAGTGCCGGGGAGAAAAAGCTGGAATATAGGTTAAGCTAGCAGACCGGCCACATTAGGGATCCAAAGGAGGGAAAATAGGGACCCAAAGGGGGGGGCCATCTGTAAAAGAGCCATGTGCAACAATGGGCTTAAAAGACCCTAAGGTTCAGCACATTAAGACTTCCAAAATGCTAAGGTTCCAAAATTCAAAGGTTGTGTCCAAAGGTCAAACATGGGGGGAATTGGATGCTTTGTGTGTGTCCCAAAAGTTTTTATCAATCCCTACATAGGAGGGGACAAGCCTTGCAAGTAGGGGATGAGAGAGAAACACACACACACACACACACACACACACACAAGCTCCCTTTACACAAAGAGAATGAGGGACACATGTCAGCTCCCTAGCCCAGATGCCCACAAGGTGTAGCCAATTCCTATTGGATTGCCTTGGGGGTGGACCAATGAGAATTAGGCTAGAGTAAATCTAGTTTAATTAATTTAAAAAGCATTTAATAAAAGAACCAATAAGAACCAATCTCTCTACAAGACTCTTGCATAGTCTCCCAAGGGGACCAATGAGCATTCAGTAGCCCAATGGCTTAGCTGATTCCTATTGACCAGGACGTAAAGGGGTCCAATGAGAGTTTAGTTGAATTAAATAATTACCTAAATTTCTCACAAAAGGGAAAAGGGGGACACATGTCAAAAATATCACTTATGCTGCTTAATTACCATTGGCTAAGCCTGGGGAGGTCCAATAGGATGCTAGCAAGAGCAAATAGCAAGAGGGGTCGACCAAGAGAGACAGGGGGCTGATTTTTGCAAGGCATTATCACCTACACACTCACACTAGCTAGTGTGTGAAGAAAAGAATACTCTCTCTCTTTCTCAAGCTTTAATGGAAAGCTTATCACCTACTCCAAGCTTGTGAGAAGGGAGGCCTACACCAACAACTCTTGGATTTGTGATGCAAATCCAACCAAGAGCCAAGCTTCAATGCATGCTCATATCCTTTATCATGCTAATTACTAAGCTAAGCTATGCTAATATGAGTGATTATGTGAGGAAATGTACATCTTTCTCATAAGAATACTCCTTCTTCCTCTTAATCTACTCTCATACCCCGCTAGCTTCACCATCTTTGAAGGTGTGTGAGGTCTTGGGTCTGAGACCGTGAGGGAATTGATGTTGTGTTTGATAAGTGTTTTGCATAGTTCATGAAGTTTCCATCTTCATTGCACTAGCTAGTGTTGAAGGAACACAAGAAATTGTATTGTAAAATGTCTCTCTGATGGGTGTGCAATCATAGATCCAAGTCAGATTCCCTAGCATTTTGTATTTTCAGGCCTTTGCCTTGTGGATCCAAGATTCTACTGCAAGATCCATCAACATCTAGACCCATTGTATCAGCATTTGTGTGTTATAAATCACTTTTGCTACACATTACATTAAGATATGTTTCGACTTTGGGTGATACAGTTGTAACCCTTGCATTTGACAACTTTATCATCCAATTTCCTACATTGTTGTGGCACTATAGCACAATCTACGTAACCAAAAACATGTATGTGACAATAGATGGCTTCTTATATGCGGTGCCTCATATGGCTTCATAGACTACAAAGCTTTTGTGGGGACCTGTTAAGTATGTACGTAGTTTCTAGCCAAAAAAATGTGGCAAAACTCCGTTGTTGACCATACATCATGTCATTTCCATAAGTGGTATATTTTTCTTCTCAACAACACCATTTTGTTGAGGTGTATAAGGCACTGTACATTGGCGATTTAACCTACAACCACTAGAAATACATCAAATTCTTTTTGCATATACTATCTCCTCCCCTCGAAAAATGGAGGATGCCCACAGTAAAACCAAATACATTTTCAAAAAAGAAAAAATTGTTTGCACATTAACACTTGGACTTAGCCTTAAGTACATATATTCATGTATACCGTGAGTAATCATCAATGAAAGTCATGAGCTATATTTTTTTACTAAAAGAAGGAGTGTGCATTGGGTTGGGCCAAAAACACCACTGTGAAGAAGATGAAATTTGCAAGTAGGCATAAAACCATCTTTAGGAAACTTGGAACACTGCATTTTTCCAAGAATACAGCCTTCACAAACATGCTTAGATGGTGCCTCCAAAGGGGCTTTGGGTCGGGACCACAAACATCATTATGAAGAAGCTGCAACTTGAAGTCGCGGAGCGGAGCGTGGGTCGACTCTCTCTCTCACACACACACACAGTGAGCTTACACAGTACAGTACGCAGAGATCTGTTAGAAGGGTTATCTCCCAAATCCTTAGTATTCACAAAGAATATGTTAGTATATACAAAGAGTTAGAGGTAAGTGAGTTAGGCGGGCGGCCGGCCATATCCGCATAAGAGGCACTTGGGCTTTAATCCCAAAACCTCCCACTTAAAGTCCAATGTGGCACTTTAAGTAACTGTAAATCTATGAACATAAATGTACAAAGATTTACATGGCTGCCATCTATCCAATGCCCAATAACTCACGACAATGCACAAAGCCCTCTCCTGGAAGTCCCTTTGTGAGTAATAACTCACGACAATGCACAAAGCCCTCTCCTGGAAGTCCCTTTGTGAGTAGATCAGCAGGATTTTCCTTGGTGTGGATCTTCAGCAGTTGTATCTGCTTGTCTTCAAGTACTTCCCTAATGAAGTGATACTTCACATCAATATGCTTAGTCTTCGAATGGAACACTGGATTCTTTGCCAATTGTATAGCACTTTGACTATCACAATATAACTCTGGCATATCTGCATTGATTCCCAAGTCTGCAACCAATCTACCAAGCCAAATAGCTTCTTTGCATGCCTCATTTGCTGCAACATACTCAGCTTCTGTAGTAGACTGCGTAACACAATCTTGTAATCGAGATCGCCATGATATGGCACCTCCAGCCAATGTAAAGACATAGCCTGATGTAGATCTCCTCTTATCCAAGTCTCCTGCATAATCTGAGTCAGTGTATCCTCTGACACTCAAATCCTGACTACCATAGCATATGCGCATACTCTTTGTATGTTTTAAGTATCTCATGATACCTTTCACTGCCTCCCAATGTTTCTTGGGGGATTTGACATATATCTGCTAACCACTCCCACTGCAAATGCAATCTCCGGACGTGTAGCAATCATTGCATACATCAAACTACCCACTGCAGACGCATATGGAATCTTACCCATTTCAGCCTTTTCTTCCTCAGACACAGGACAATCTTGTTTGCTAAGTTTCACATATGGTGGCAATGGAACACTCAATGCCTTTCCCTTCTCCATATTGAAACGTTGCAAAACCTTGTCAATATACTCTGTTTGAGATAACCAAATCAACTTCTTTGATCTGTCTCTCTCAATGCGCATACCAAGTATATGACTTGCCTCACCCATGTCTTTCATGTCAAACGATTTTGCCATCTTTGACTTCAAAGCTGAAATTTCTTCCAAGTGTTTGCCGGCAATCAACATGTCATCCACATACAAAATAAGGATCAGCCAACTGCCATCCTTAGCCTTCTTTGTATATAGACAGTGATCGAACTCACTACGTTTGTAGCCTTGAGAAAGCATAAACTGGTGGAACTTATGGTACCATGCCCTCGGTGATTGTTTTAAGCCATAAAGACTCTTTAACAACTGGCATACCAAATGTTCCATGCCTTTCTCAACAAACCCTTCTGGCTGCTGCATGTAAATTTCCACATCTAAATCACCATGCAAGAACGCTGTCTTGACATCCATTTGGTGCAACACCAAATCCAATATAGCAACCAATGCAAGAAAGCATCTCAATGTAGTCATCTTGACCACTGGAGAGAAGACTTCATCAAAGTCAATGCCTTGTTCTTGCTTAAAGCCCTTTGCAACAAGCCTTGCTTTGTACTTTGGCTGACTATCATGAGCGGGTGATCTTATACCTGTAAACCCATTTACAAGGTAGAGCCTTTTTGCCCTGTGGTAATTTAACCAACTTCCATGTCTGGTTTTTATGCAGAGTTGTCATCTCTGACTGCATGGCCAACTGCCATTTTTTCGAGTCAACCACTTGTAATGCTTCCTTGTAACAAGATGGTTCTCCGCAATCTGTGAGCATGACATAATTTAGAGATGGCACATAACGATCAGGTGGTTTGGAGACACGCTCAGAACGTCTCACCACAAATGATTCTGCCTCTCTAGCACTATAGGCTGTTCTGAGCCTGACCATGCTGTCTTGATGTGCTAGCACTAGGTCAATCTTCACTGAACTCTTCTTTTCATCTTGCTCAAAACTCTTTGTTTTGCTTTTTTTTGTTTCCACTTCGTACAGTCTCGCTTCATGTGACCCTTCTTGCCACAATGGTAGCATTCTATGTCATCCTTTGACTTCGAATCACGAGACTTACTTCGGTTTTGTGCCTTCTTACCCTTCTTCTCTTTAACTGTTGTCTCCCTCGAACGACCAAAGCACTATTGCCTTTGCCTTTGTCAATGTTCTTCCTGTTCACTTCTCTGTGAGCAAGCTGCCTTCTACATTGGCACTTGTAAGACCTTCTGGCGCGACAGAATTACTTAACGCTGTACGAAAAGTATCCCAACTGTCTGGCAAAGTGATTAAGAGAAAACATAGCCTTCACTGAATCTGGAAAGACTATCTCTTGTGCTGTTAACTGGCTGAAAATTGAGTGAAATTCATTCAGATGATTTGACATGGCTGTCCCTTCCTTCATCTTCAAATCCACCAATTTCTTGAGCCAGTAAATCTGAGAAGCAGCACTTTGTTTCTCGTACATATCACATAGCTTTTGCCATACGCCATACGCTGTAGTCTCTTCTGCTACGTTGAAGTAAACATTTTCTGCCAGTGTCAGCATGATTGTGGAACAAGCTAACTCGTCAAGCTCTTCCCACTCATCTTGAGCCATAAATTCTGGTCTCTCCCCTTTGAGCTTCAGTGGCTTCACTTGTTTTTTCTGCACCAAAACCTGCCAAATCTGCTTCTTCCAGAATGGAAAGTTTGTGCCATCCAGCTTCTTTATGTTGTAAAGAGTCTCACTGTGAGAAGATGCCATATCTGCCAAACTGTTTACTCCTGAGAAAAATCCGGCAGAGTTTCCCCTGTAAACTGGCCTTGTACACAGTAAACAAGCTGTAATCAACAAGCTGAACACTCTCCTCAGGAATGTCAGTATTTTGAAAATTTTTGACAGAGTCTCCCCTGTAAACTGAGCTCTGGGAACCAAAAGATAGCTCAAGAAAACAATCATAAATAGCTGACCAATGACAAATCTAAAAAATCCCTGTAATATGCTGTCCTGTAAGCATACACTGTCTCCTCTCTGGGTGATGACAGAACCTGTATCTGTCTCAAGACTGAACTCTGAACAATGCCTCAACGGCCTGACGCATAAGATGCAATCCAGTGTCTACACAAAGTCATACATCCTAAGGGATAAAAAGTCGCCGAAGAGGATGCGTGTAGAGGGGAACTCCAGCAACCTAATCCACCTCCACTGGGGGTAACCCAGCCCCCAGTGCTTGGCTTCAAAAAACCTCACACACGACCCTCTCAGATGGCTCGGCAAACTGCCAGAACTAGCATACATCCTATAATAGACCAATCACTGTCCTATGACTGCTGCGGCGGTCTGTCTGCTAGCGTGACTCACAACTAGCAGACCACAATCACAGTACATCAATCTGCAATACATGCAGTGGTGTCAAGCGTCGTATGGCCACACCTCCTGGAACCTGGCAAGCACAAGAAGTAGCAATGCAGACTGCAATATATATATCTGATGATATATATGTGTACCTGGTCTATAGATGATGCTCTGAAGACGAAAAGTGATGTATGTCGATGTCGATATTGATGTCGACCACCTCCTGCTTGCCAATCTACACAAGACGGATTCTTTGCGGCTGAAATCTATCTTCTGCTGTAGTGCTCAGAACGAAATTCTGAGGGCATAAACGGCTTCGAAAGGGGGGTAAAACCCCAGGTCGTCTGATGGAAACGCTCCCGGAACGCCGAGTGTGAATTTTCGAACTCCGGATCCAGAATCTGCCGGAAAAGTGCGCACGCGCGATTGCGCAAATCCGCATTGAACCAAGGCTCTGATACCAATTGAAGTCGCGGAGCGGAGCGTGGGTCGACTCTCTCTCTCACACACACACACAGTGAGCTTACACAGTACAGTACGCAGAGATCTGTTAGAAGGGTTATCTCCCAAATCCTTAGTATTCACAAAGAATATGTTAGTATATACAAAGAGTTAGAGGTAAGTGAGTTAGGCGGGCGGCCGGCCATATCCGCAGAAGAGGCCACTTGGGCTTTAATCCCAACACAACTTGCAAGTAGGCATAAAACCATCTTGTAGAGACTTAGAACACTGCATTTTTTTTAGAATACAGCCTTCACAAACATGGTTAGAGATGGTTCCACCAAAGGGGGAAATGAAACAACCTATCAAAATTTTGCAAACACATTAAAGTAGAAATATTAAAATACCCAATACGTACATGCCACAGTTTAGCATCTGAAAAAAACTTAGAATTTGTAGCTATATTTTCAACGTTTTCCACATTCTTGTCATAAAAATTAAGCTTGTATAGTCCACGAGACAAGGTGCCTAATGCCACATGACGTGAACTAAGATCATGAACAATGCAGCTATCATCCACAAACTTTACAACAAGACCAAATCTTGCTAATGCAAAAGTAGACAATAGATTCTTCTTGATCACATCAAAAAGTACATTAAAAATTGTGAAGGAATTGTCATTAATTGCACTAAGTACAATCTTTTTGACTCCATGAACTAAATAAAAGGCATTGTTGGGACAAGTAACAGTACATTACAACTAGCATCAAGAGAAGTGAACAAGTCATGATGAGATGCGATATGCTTTGTAGCACCACTGTCAAAATATCTCACATGTCAATTTGTATGCATTATGGACAGAAGGATCATATTGACACTATGCATTAAAACCCCATTCTGCAACAACAATAGAATTTGTGGATTCTGCAATGGTTGCATTTGAACAAGATAGAATTTCTTTCTTACGTGCCTTCTTAGCCTTTAGCTTAGGACATTGCTTTATCATATGATCAACAGCTCTGTAACAGCTACGATGCAACTTTTTCTTTTCTCTCTGAAAAGATTTACTAGATGTATCATTGTTATGGGAAACATTTGTCACAGATGCTTTGCTACCTGAAGAATGACATTGGAAGTAGAAACATTGTTATTGCTATCTCTTTGTTGTGTTAAAATAAAAGCTTAATCAATAGCATGTTTCTTAGCATATTTTTTGTTGGCCATAGCCCCTTGTAACAACAAAGTGACCAAGCCATTAAACTTAATAGCATTATCATAGCCCTGTGCAACAAGCCTCAAAGTAGAAACAAAAGTCTAGTATGTATTTGGTAATGCATCCAAGACAGTCTACACAGGTCAAAAATGAATTCACTTGCACCATTAAGCTGCTCATTGATATTTTTAATTTCTAGAAAAAAAACTCCATTTCATCTTCCTCAGGCATGATCTTTGATTCTAGCTATTTGCGTAGATATGTTGTTTTGGCCTCATTACAACTTAAACATGATCCAGCTAGAATGTCCCAAGCTTGTTTTATTGCTATGTTGAATGAATGTAAAGAGTAATGGTGTGCTTGATAGGAAGCATAAGCAATGCATGCGCCTCCTTGTTTGTACTATCCCAACAAGCAAGTTCAGGTATAGGTAAAACGACACAAGCAATAAGAGAAGAATTGCTAGAACCTGCAACATCCTCCAGGAAACGTGAATCAATGGAACTTGGGTGTCTATCAAAACCTTTAATAATGCTCCATATAGCCTTAGAAACAAGCACACGGTGCATCATTTAAGCCCACAATGGATAGTTGTTTCCATCCAGTTTGTCATCATCAGACAACATCTTGAAAACATCATTGCTATGTACCATAGTAAAAGATAGAACCTGATGTAGAAAATGCCTACACTTAGTAGAAACTAAAGGGACAAAAGGACGAACTTACCTACGTAGTACCTACAATAGTGGAAACAGAGGCCAAAACCTCGATGGGTCCACCGTTCAATACCCCCCTACATAATGTGCGTTCGCGTGGTATTAAAAATACCCCTCTTTTAACATGTTTGAATGAATAAAATGACCCCTTATATTAGGAATTTTTTCCAAAATTGAATATAAAAACTCCTTATTTTAATGTATCTCTGTTAAATTGCCTAAATTTTCCGCATTTTAAAGTTCCTCCTTTCGAACTCACGTTCTACGTTAGCATGATTACATAGTACACCCCCGCGAGGCCAAAACGAGCCCAAATCAAAATTATGACTCACACCCAAAGTGTTATTGGACCTGTTGACACTCACCAAAACTCACATAATCAAAGAAATTGAGCATGGGGATGCTAGCAACACTAGAAATTATGCCCAAGAGAACACAACTTGCTCTAATACCAATTGTTGGAGTTAGGGTTATAGCAATGCACGCACAGCTTGAGATGGAGAATCTCAAGGCACGCACGTGCACGCGCACGCATGCACACACACAGTATTACTTGGCATGCAAATACAAAACAAGATAGCCTGGGTGTATATACAAACCACAAGGGGGAAACCCTCCTAATAAAGGAAAAAAGTGTTTAACAATCCCAAGTGCATTCACACATCACTACCACATATATGGAAACAACTACATGGTTCACCTAGATAACTTCACCCACATTTATCACTAGAACTAGGTGACAAACAAAAGGATAATCCCAATGGTACTCTAGATCAATTTCATCAACATGGTCTACATATTGGATTTATGAAGAAGAAGCAAATTTTAGTCTCCATCTTTGGTATGCTCTGCATGCACATGCGTGCTTTCAAGAACTAACTCTCTCTCTCTCTCTCTCTCTCTCTCTCTCTCTCTCTTGTTTGCACTTTTCACCTATCACGTTTATGTAGAATAATCTACTGTAATTGCATCATAAACATGGGTCAAATGCAAAGCCAAGTGGGGTCCTTGTTGGTAATCGGCACACAATTGGAATCTAGGACCGTCAAGGCAATCTCCATTTGAATACCACATCTTAGAGTCCAAGACTCGTTGTATAGATCTTTGAGGCCTTGAGTATTTTTCCTACGACGTTAAAACTTCTCCTCTCATTTTTCCTCTTCTCATTCATTGGCACATATGTCTAGTGTTTCCCTAAAAGAGGCTGCCTCATCATCATCATTTCCCTTAAGAGAGGCCATCTCACAATCAGCATTGTCTTCACAAGTCTTCTACTTGCAATGTAACCACCCTAGAATAAACTTTTACATGTTTTTATACATTTTTACATGTCTGTGTAGCAAAAGGAATAAGTTGCAATTGTTGGGGTGTAAAGCCCAATGTGGTCGCCAAGGTAAGTGGGCGGGCCGCCAGGTATGTACACATATTCTTTTGTAAAAACCTAATAAGAACTCACTATGCTCTACACATTACAGTAGAGCGAGTTCACCATATCGTCGTGCTCTTCTTCTCGCACTCTCTCTCGCGTCACACTTCCGCTCGTACTCCTTCAACTAGTATCAGAGCTCAGATCGAGGCTCGGGGCAGCACTGCAGAAGGCTAGAGTCACCAGCTCAGATTGGAGTGAAATTCGATAGGCAAAGATACGGCCCAAATCTCGTGGGCGAGCCCGAAGGCCTCGGTGTGCTCAGAATTTCATTCTGAGGTCATCTCAGTCACCGTTCGGCTTCGACAAAGGTCTGCGCAGGCCATTTTCGACTACGTAGTCTCGGCGGGTGCAGATCCGACTCTGCAAATTTGGGGTTTTCGGCCTACGACTGCAGGTGCTGAGGATATCGACACTCCCAGAGTGTTGATTTGTGGCTGTCTACACATCGAAGGACGGCTCACAGTTCTTGGAGGCGTGTCACATACGACACGGGCGCATCTACACACAGACTGTAGTCGACATCCACTAGTTCATCAGGTAGCTTGTGTTTGCTGCTTGATATTCCAGATTTCATCTTGACATTACAGGTACTTCCACATGGGATGTATTGTCAAAGATGATGTATGTTTGTTGAGGGTTTGCTGACTGTGAGTCACGCAGCAAACAACCGCCGCAGCGGTTACAGCATACAGTGGGAAATTTGTGGATGTATGACTTTGTGGGAAGTCTATGTACTGTCAGATTTACTGCAGCCTTTGTTGAGGGTCGAGTGAGGTTTTATTGAGCTGGGAGATTCTCGAATGTTGAGATCCTTTTGGTGATACAGGTCTTGGAGCGATCCCTCGAGCACCCTTAGATAGGCAGCTAGGATGTATTGACTGTGAGTTAGACAGTTGGGATTGCATCTCTGCTTTACTGCCGTTGAGGCATTGTCGCAGTCTATGCTTATAGGACAGTGACAGGA
Source organism: Adiantum capillus-veneris (assembly GCF_014529385.1). Classification (NCBI taxonomy): domain Eukaryota; kingdom Viridiplantae; phylum Streptophyta; class Polypodiopsida; order Polypodiales; family Pteridaceae; genus Adiantum; species Adiantum capillus-veneris. Next base: position 57,448,898 of record NC_140941.1, on the reverse strand, counting down.
CAGTGAGAGACTGTACAGGTGCAGGACAGGTTTACCCGCAGCTTACAGTGTCAGAGAGACAGTGGTTTTTTGAGCTGTTTTTTGGTCTGTTTTTATTACACCGGAGCCATTTTACAAAGGAGACTCTGCCAAAATTTCTGCAGAATATGAAACTTTCTTGGTTCATTTGACAGGTTGATATTGGTTCAGAGGTCAGTTTACAGGGGAAACTCTGCCGAATTTTTCCCAGAAAAGTAAATTACTGTGAAGCGTAGCTATGGCTGGATCACAGGACACTGCTCTTTACAATATCAAGAAGTTGAATGGAACCAATTTCCCATTGTGGAAGAAGCAGATTTGGCATGTGTTGGTACAAAAGAAGCAGATAAAACCTATAAAGCTCAAGGGGATAAAACCACAAGATATGGACGAAGATGAATGGAGCGAAATGGATGAATTGGCACTTTCTACCATTATGCTGACTTTGGCAGAAAGCGTTTACTTCAATGTACTAGACGAGATGTCGGCTTATCAAGCATGGTTAAAGCTGAGTGATCTTTATGAGAAGCAGAGTGCAGCTTCACAGGTATACTGGCTTAAGAAGCTTGTTGACTTGAAGATGAAAGAAGGGACACCTATGTCCAATCATTTGAATGAATTCAACACAATCTATAGTCAGTTGTCAGCTCAAGGTGTCAAGTTTGATGAACCTGATAGAGCTATGTTCCTGTTGATCACATTGCCGGAAAGTTGGGACACTTTTCGCACAGCTTTGAGTAATTTTGCACCTCCAGATGGTTTGAACATAGCAGGTGTAGAAGGAAGTCTGCTTACTGAAGAAACCAATAGAAAGACAATGGACAAAGGCAAAGGAACAGCCTTAGTTGTCAGGGGAAGGACCAAAGAAAAGTACAAAGGTGGAAAGAGGAATCACTCTCGTAGCAAGTCCCGCAGTGCTACAGGCAAGAGTGACATAGAATGCTACCATTGTGGCAAGAAGGGTCACATGAAAAGAGACTGCAAAGAATGGAAAGCAGAAAAAGGCAAAGAGAAAGCTGAAGACCATGGTGAGAAGAACAAGTCCTCAGTGAAGATTCAAGAAATAAATGTGACAAACACTGTTGCAGAGGATGACAGTCTAGTGTCAGGAGACATCTACTTCTTGAAGAATACAATGGACTCAGCTCTTCTTACAGCATCTGATGGAAATGCACTGAGTGACTGGATTATAGACTCAGGGGCATCACGTCATGTGTCTCCAAACAAGGAGTGGTTTACCTCTTATGTGACCACTAAAGATCATGTTCGGCTAGGCAATGGGTACACATGTGAGATCTTAGGTGTTGGAGATGTTCAATTGAAATTTCAGAATGGCTCTTCTTTCACACTGAAGAATGTGAGACATGTTCCCGCAATTACAAAGAGCTTGATCAGCACAGGTTTACTTGATGATGTTGGCTACGTCACCACTTTTGGACAGAACATGTGGAAGATATCCAAGGGTTCTATGACAGTAGCACATGGAGTAAAGTCTGGAGGAGTTTACATGATTTATGTATCAAATGTCTCTAAAAATGTAATCAATGTAACCGAGCAGCCGAACGTTTCTTTGTGGCATAGCGGGTTAGGCCATATGTCCAAGAAGGGAATGGAAATCTTGTCTCATTCTGGTTATTTGCCTGGCTTTTCATTTAATGATTTTGAATTCTCTGAACATTGTCTGTATGGTAAGCAAACACAGTAGCCACATAAGCATAGAAGAAGTAGAAGAGATACACAGTTGGCACTTGTTCATAGTGATTTGTGTGGACCTATGCCTAACCTATCTCTAGGGGGAGCTTCTTACTTTATGACATTTATAGATGATTACTCGAGGAAAGTATGGGTTTACTTTCTCAAGCACAAGGATGAAGCGTTTAGTGTTTTCAAAATGTTTGTGACACTTGTGGAGAATCAGAGTGCCAAGAAGCTTAAATGCTTACGCACTGACAATGGTGGAGAGTATGTTTCAAAGGCCTTTGAGGACTTTTGTGAGTCAAAAGGTATAAAACATTAACTTACTGCTCCTTACAATCCTCCTCAATGTTGCTGAGAGGATGAAAAGGACCATACAAGAGAAGGTCAGAAGTATGTTGTCTAATGCACAGCTGCCAAATGGGTTTTGGGTTGAAGCTGTATCAACAGCTGTTCATCTTGTAAATAGATCTCCTAGCAAGGTTTTGCAGAAGGATTCAGTGCCAGAGATCGTATGGTCAGGCAAAATGCCCTCATACAAGCATCTCAGAGTCTTTGGCTGTGAGGCATATACTCACGTTCCAAAGGAATTTAGGAACAAACTTGAGCCAAAGAGTAGAAAGTGCATCTTTCTAGGCTATGGTAATTCTGGTGAGATGGGGTACAGACTTTGGGATCCCAAATCCAGAAAGGTTGTCCGCAGCAATGATGTTCACTTTAATGAATCCAAATATCATTCTAAACCAGAGAGGGTTGAGGAGATTAGAAGAGTTGTCTTCCAAGAAGATGGACCTGCACGTGCAAGACAAAATGTCAGGGCTCAAGAGGAGCAAGGACAGGATAGAGTGGAACCACAGGTTGTGGCTGAACCTGAGCCACCTATTGTGCGTAGATCTGGACGTGTCACGCGACCTCCTGATAGGTTTGTTCCATCTATGAACTATGTCATGTTGACTGATTGCAATGAGCCTTCATGTTACAAGGAAGCAGTGCAAATGAAGGACTCCGGGAATTGGCAATTGGCCATGCAGTCAGAGATGACAGCTCTATATAAAAACCAGACATGGAAGCTAGTTAAATTACCACGGGGCAAAAAGGCTCTACCTTGTAAATGGGTTTACAGGTATAAGATCACAGCTCATGATTGTCAGCCAAAGTACAAAGCAAGGCTTGTTGCCAAGGGCTTTAAGCAATAACAAGGCATTGACTTTGATGAAGTCTTCTCTCCGGTGGTCAAGATGACTACATTGAGATGCTTTCTTGCATTGGTTGCCATATTAGATTTGGTGTTGCACCAAATGGATGTCGAGACAGCGTTCTTGCATGGTGATTTAGATGTGGAAATTTACATGCAGCAGCCAAAAGGGTTTCTTGAGAAAGGCAGGGAAGATTGGGTATGCCAGTTGTTAAAGAGTCTTTATGGATTAAAACAATCACCGAGGGCATGGTACCATAAATTCCACAAGTTTATGCTTTCTCAAGGCTACAAACGTAGTGAGTTCGATCACTGTCTATATACAAAGAAGGCTAAGGATGGCAGTTGGCTGATCCTTATTTTGTATGTGGATGACATGTTGATTGCCGGCAAGCACTTGGAAGAAATTTCAGCTTTGAAGTCAAAGATGGCAGAATCGTTTGACATGAAATACATGGGTGAGGCAAGTCGTATACTTGGTATGCGCATTGAGAGAGACAGATCAAGGAAGTTGATTTTGTTATCTCAAACAGAGTATATTGACAAGGTTTTGCAACGTTTCAATATGGAGAAGGGAAAGCATTGAGTGTTCCATTGCCACCATATGTGAAACTTAGCAAACAAGATTGTCCTGTTTCTGAGGAAGAACAGGCTGAAATGGATAAGATTCCATATGCGTCTGCAGTGGGTAGTTTGATGTATGCAATGATTGCTACTCGCCCAGACATTGCATTTGCAGTGGGAGTAGTAAGTCGATACATGTCAAACCCAGGCAAGAAACATTGGGAGGCAGTGAAAGGAATATTGAGATACCTGAAAGCTACAAAGAGTATGCGTATATGCTATGGGAGTCAGGAGCTAAGTGTAAAGGGTTTTACAGACTTAGATTATGCAGGTGACTTAGACAACCGAAGGTCTACGTCAGGGTATGTCTTTACATTGGCAGCAAAAGGATTGTCCTGTGTCTGAGGAAGAACAGGCTGAAATGGATAAGATTCCATATGCGTCTGCAGTGGGTAGTTTGATGTATGCAATGATTGCTACTCGCCCAGACATTGCATTTGCAGTGGGAGTAGTAAGTCGATACATTTCAAACCCAGGAAAGAAACATTGGGAGGCAGTGAAAGGAATATTGAGATACCTGAAAGCTACAAAGTGTATACGTATATGCTATGGGAGTCAGGAGCTAAGTGTAAAGGGTTTTACAGACTCGGATTATGCAGGTGACTTAGACAACCGAAGGTCTACGTCAGGGTATGTCTTTACATTGGCTGGTGGAGCAGTATCATGGCGTTCTAGATTACAAGATTGTGTTACTCAGTCTACTATAGAGGCTAAATATGTTGCAGCATCAGAGGCATGCAAAGAATCAATTTGGCTTAATCGACTAGTAACATATTTGGGAATCAAAGAAGAGATGCCTGTGTTATATTGTGATAGTCAAAGTGCTATACAATTGGCTCGCAATCCAGTTTATCACTCAAAGACAAAGCATGTGGATGTGAAGTATCATTTCATCAGGGAAATGCTCGAGGATAAGCAACTTCAGCTTGTCAAAGTTCACACCACAGAAAATCCTGTTGATCTACTTACAAAAGGACTTCCCTCAGAGAGCTTTGCGCATTTTCGCAAGCAGTTAGGTGTATGGTAGTACATCACTTCTCTACATCTCTTGTATATTAGCTTGTATAGTAGCTTCTCTCACACTTAAAGTACCACATTGGACTTTAAGTGGGAGGTTGTTGGGGTATAAAGCCCAATGTGGTCGCCCAGGTAAGTGGGCGGGCCGCCAGGTATGTACACATATTCTTTTGTAAAAACCTAATAAGAACTCACTATGCTCTACACATTATAGTAGAGCGAGTTCACCATATCATCGTGCTCTTCTTCTCGCACTCTCTCTCGCGTCGCACTTCCGCTCGTACTCCTTCAGCAATCCGTGGATCGGCTCCTTGATATTCCTTACAATTTTTTTCTACCTTGCCACTAGTATAAGTTATGCCATCGTCATCCAGTCAATGACTTATGCAAACATGTCGACTGTCACATTCACTTTTTCTATCATGCCTACCATCACATGCACTAATTCGATGTTCTTGGTTTTAGGGTATGTTGAATATGCCTTATTGTGAGTTCGTAGGCTCACACGCACATGCATACACAAAGCTGCAGTCTTTGGGGCACCCCATTTGGCATACATATTGATGAAAACACGGCCAAGCATGACATATTTCTCCAAGAACCCTTGCTTTGCATCTGCTGAAAATATCCTAAACTTTTCGATGTTGCCCTTTTGTAGAAAATCCTGCAAGAGAGAGGCCATCGCTTTGCATCTGTTAAAAATAGACTAGAGATTTCTAGCCCTGTCCTTGTGGGGAGAATCTTGCAATCAATGCATTCCAAGATTCCACACTCTGGACAAGAAGATTTTTGAGAAGTTATGGTGCTCTTTGAAGTGCACCACATTTACTAAACATGTCAACCACGGCATTTGCCAAGTACAACATCTTTTTCAACAACCCTTGACTAACAATATCAGTGTGAGCTTGTGAGTTGTTCTCAGTGCACTTGCCTTCGTGCCATCATCTTTGCCTTTAGCCTTCACCCTCTTCTTTTTACTAGCAGCAAACACATAATGGCGGCCTCTGCTCCACCTCAGAGGAACTCTATAGAAGCCCCCTCGCCCAACCCCATGGAGCCAACCCTTCAAGTTGCTCTTTTGCCAAAAGAGCGAGTGAGCTTGATGGCCGAGGTGGAATGCTTGCAAGCCACGTCCATTATCTGCAAGATCATTGGTACTCGACCGAGTTGTGGCGAGGTTCATGATTTGCTTCAGGCCCGGCTCCTCTCCGGTGTGGGCAAGATCACCGATGTCTAGATCCTTGGGAGAGGGTACTACTAGATAGAGTTTGAGTCTCTAGAGATGAGGACCACAGTGATTCCGATGATCCCACTAAGTATCTGAGAAGCTCAAGCATCCTTTAGATGATGGCATCATGGTTTCAACCCTGCTACAGATATACTTGAGGAGGAGGCCAACTTGGCTATCTCAATCTGCTTCCTAGGCCTGAGGCAAGAGTACCTCCCTCTTCTCCCCAAGATTGGTTCCATCTTCGGGACAGTTCTGGAGTCACCGTGAACTATAGCTTCAATTGTGGTCAAGGCTGCAGGTCTACCTACTGTGCGAGTTCTTGGTTGAGACACACACTTCCTCCCGAAGGTGATATTACTGCCTTGGGTGAGCAAGAATTGTATCAGACAGAGTGTGAAGTATTCGGGTCTCCCAAATCAGTGCTTCATTTGCAGACATATGGGCCACTTAGCAAAGGCGTGTCCTTGCAGGAGAACCCGACCCATAGCGCATGCGCATCCTCCCAAGGTTGAGCATGCCCAGCAAACAGCTACCCAAGACACATAGGATGGTACTTTCACAGAGGCCAGCGATCAAACAGCTGACGACTGACAGTAGGTGCCTGGCCGCCGCCAACAAGGATGGGCTCGCCACATTGCTCCCCCTGTTGGCCGACCCCCCGCAACTCAGCAACATTGGGCTCTAACAGGGAACCGTTTTGACCCCCTTCAGCAAGGCACCCTTTGCCTCAACTCCACCGCCTCTATCACCTCCCCCTCCACCATCCATAGATGCCACCATTCCGCCTCCCCCTCCTCCACCTTCACCCCCACCTCCCGGTCCTCCTCTCTCCCCAGTGGGGCCCTCAATATCATCTCCCAACCCATCCCACATTCCTCCTCAGACGTTGGGGTCTAGACACACATCTACAGCAAGGAGATCTCTAAGTGGTGCTTTCGCTATGAGCCGCATGGCTAACAAGGACAGCCCCATCTGAGGCCGCCTCTTCTGGTTCAAACTTCTCCTTTTGCAGAACTCCCTTGGATTTTGACCAGCTTTGACATTTGGAGACAATGAGACTTCTTCAACTACAGCTTCACACGTTTTCTAGGTGATCCTTCTCCCGACTTGGAGGAGGCTTTCTTTCAAGTTCACGTCCTCTTTCTGGCAGCTCGAGGCATTGAGGCTCTGGACACAGCGGTAGGCTTCTCCTTTCTGCTGTGCGAAAGGGATCCCTTAAGAGTGGACCCTACACACAGTTCTTGAATGGCTCTAGGTCCAGGCCATTGAGTTCTCACACCACACAGGGGACTTAGGGGTGACAAATCTAGTACATACGCTTTGGCCTTTGGCCAAGTTCAATGTGACACCACCGGATATAGAAGGTTGCAGGCACATTGTGGTGCATTTGTTTAGTGACACTTACATCCCCCCTTGCTATGTATTTGTACATGAGGATTCTTGGACAGAGGATGTAGCCCTATGGGCTCTAGGCTCGGCATGGGCTTGGGTGGGACAATCACTTCAAACGCGCTTGTCTAGAGGTTGCTTGGATGTAGATTACTCCCCATCCAAACCGGCCTCAAAGATAGCGAGGTTGGCTACTGTAGCAGCATTTGTTTTTCCTCACCAACTCCAGGAGGATTGTCTCGTGGAATGTGTAGGGATTGGGAGGGCCCCAGTTTCACCGTCAGAGGGGTCGGTTGCGTCAGGAGCTTTAGCGATGCCTTGTGGGGGGTGAGATTGACATTCTTATGCTTCAAGAGCATCATCTATGTGAGATCCGCATTAAACGATGTGGTCAGATTTTGCGTGGACGCTATGAGATGTTTGGTTGGCTGCATTTAGACTTGGAGGTATCCAAGGAGGGGTATGTATGACTATTGCGGATTCTTGGCAACATGCCATTTTGGGACGAGGTATTATTGTGTCATGTAGAGCTCAGCGGATTACTATGTAGGTTCACGGTTGCCTTATGGGTTTCCTTAACATATATGCGCCCAATGTGGCAAGTGCATGAGCAAAGTTTTGGTCTCATGTGTTGTTGAGTCTTTGCTGCATGCAGAGCAATGGTGTGTTGGGGGGGAACTTCAACATGTTGAAGGACCCCTCTGAAAGGATTGGACGTAGCCATGCTAAGGTGCACAAGGCTGAGTTGGCAGCTTGGGAGTGTCTATGTATGAATATTTTGGTTTTTGATGTTTGGCAGCACTCAGGTTTTGTAAGAGCCCCAGACAACTTGTCTTTCTCTCGCTATGAACGCATGGTATGAGGAGTGAATCTATCTAAAATAGATTGCTCCTACGCCAGTGACCACATTTGTGACATGGGGAGATCTCTTTGCATCCTGGTAGGGACTACTTTTTTAGACCACGTGCCAGTGGCTCTTACAATGACAAACAGAGAGAGGAGGGGGGGTGCCATGCTCTTGGGGGGTGCACTATGTAATCATGTTAATGTATAACGTGAGTTCAAAAGGAGGGGTTTTAAAATGCAAAAAATTTAGGCTCCGACCACATGTGGGAGCGCAGAGATTCCTTCATGCGTCTCTGGCGCCTAGGGCCCTTCTTCAACCTTGGACAAGGATGTGTCCATATGTCACTATCAACCACATGTGTGGCTATTCCCTCCTCCCATCTTGTGATTTATCCTCATTGTACATATTTTGTTTACCCATTGGGAGAGTCTCCCAATGCTTTTGATGTCACCCTCTCCAGTAGAGGTGGTTTGTAGCCCTATAGGCAATTTTATTAACTAATGGAAGGATGTTTTTCTCGGAAAAAAAAATACTCGTTTCCTGGCCCTACCCCTGTTGGGCATATCCTGCAATCAAAGACAACATCCCGCACAGGAAGCTTGTCAAAGACTTGTTGCATCATGACAAGTGCACCGCACTTGACATACATACTGACCAACATGTTTCCCAAGAATGTGTTCGTTTCAAGTAACCCACTATCACAAATATCAGCATGAATCCTACTTCCTTGGTGCAAATCCTTCTTCTCAACATAGTCTTTAAGTGAGCTCACAGAAGAAATACTTGTTTCTTGGCCATACTGTGAGGTCCCCACCCCGTCCTATCAACAACGGATCTGATGGTAAACCTGGTGGCCACTAGATCTATAGCGGAAGCAAACAAAATGGTTCAGGGTTCAACTAGCGGATGATCTCTCATCACAAAGTGAGTCGAGTTCGAGCCTACTAGCAACGAGATCTAGCTCCACCTCGCAGGGGAATCGTACTTAACTATCTAGCGATCCTAAGACCCACCTTCCAAGAGGAGAGAAACCCCGAGTGCCTTTTTCCCCATGTTTCAGAGGCACGTACTCTCGAGGATTCGCCGCTCTAGGGGCAATGAGTAATACTAATATCGAAGTAAGCACAATGGGGACAGAGAGTTCCCAACCAATCGGGACCACCCATCTCGTAGGCATTGGCAACCCGAGCCAAGCCCCCACTTTCCACCCCCACACTTACACTTCCTCGTGTGACCTAATTACTACCACAAGGTTGTTCAACATAGATATTCCTTGTATAATTCCGAATCACATGGTTCGTTAAAACAGCCCTTCAACCAGTATTGCAAACAACACCAAGACAGAATTCTAGTAAAAATTCTACTCAAACTTATTCATAAAAGTTCCAATGTTCTGGAGGTACAACATCCCCCCTCCAGCGAGAGTTCACTCCTCCCGTTGTCGCCTAGCTGCCCATACAACTAGGTATGTCCACCGCATAGAAAGCATGTCATGGACACTCCCACCGCATAGAAAGCAAGACGTGGGTTCCCACCGCATAGAAAGCAAGTCGTGGGTATCCACCACATAAAAAGTAAGTCGTGGATTCAAGAGCCCTAACGAGGAACTCTGCCCCCTGTGATCAGTAGGGGGGTCAGGTCTGATTCAACATTGGAAATAAAATGAACATGCCGATCTAAATTTTTCCTAGCAGACATTCTTTCCTATTGCAAACAACATACCCATCAAACATTACCTTCCTACTTTAGAACTTAATGTACAATGATTTCAATGCCGAGGTTTCCGTCGGATTTCTCCAACATGTTTGGGGATATGAGCATTCCTAGCTAGCGTATGCAATGTTAATTTACACAACTTGAATAAAAATATGATTACCTCTTCCACTTCTTCATCGGTGGCCCGTGAGATGGCCGGTATTTGTTCCTCCATGGGAGCCTTCCCCTTCTCGTTGACATTGCTCGTTCCTGCCTCGCGATCATGGGCACCACCGAAGCGCGTCCTCTTAACCGGGGCCATTTCTCACTACTTTAAATGATTAGCTTGGAGAAAGAGCTAAGGTTCACAAGCATCATAACAGTCCAATGGGTAGATTAGTGACATCAATTAATCCCTCCTATATGAGAGTCTAGATTTCTTTCATAAAGCAATCATTAAGGATGGCACATAATCCTATGGGAACCGGCTCTAAGATAATTATTCGGCTTACATGATCAAGAATAATTAGGATTTCACTATTGGAATTACTAAAGAATTGGATTAAGTATGATTAAACTATTTCCTAGCAATTAGATGATGCAGATTTACCCTATGCATATGTGTGAGGAAAAACCAATTCTTAGAGACTTATTGACGGATTAATTTCTCCTTAATTACGTCTTAATGCATAAGAGAAATGAATTCAATTAAGCTACAATGTTAATGAGTGATTACAATAGTGATTCTCTTCAATCTGCACAAATACTAGCTTACCGATTAATTACTATGCTATCTAGAGAGAGAAGATTCTGATAATTATGCTCTAATCATTAATCGAGAGTGAAGAATGGCTGATAATTCAGCTATGGAATGATGATTACATAATAGAGTACGAATAAGGAGAATTTAGAGAGTAGTCATAGAGATTTTCGGTTAGGAATAGGCATAATGTACGAGAAATTTTGATGGTAGAGAAAGGGATTTTCATATGGCATTAATTAAACTGTCGTTACCGTGATTAAGAGTTGGTAATCTTCTCGATTTTCTGATCTAATCGAGCTTCTTGAGATGAAAATTCGGCAGCACCTCCCTCCTAGCTTCTTCTTCAATAGGTGTGTGATTTGGCAGCACCTCCCCAATGTATGTGGGTGTGTGTGTATGCACTGTGTGTGTGTGTGATCATAAGTGTGTGTGTGTGTGTGTGTGTGTGCAGGTCTTTAAATAGGCTCCTACAGGCTGAAAATCGATCTGGGTTGCTAAATGCATCTGGGAGCTTCTCCAGTTAAGCATGGCAAGTCCAGTTCTCTGCCCACCAAGTGTCAGGTTGGCTTGGTCAACTGGTTCTGAGACTGAGTTGCAGGCTTGGCAGCTTTCCCAAGACTCCCACAAAGCAAGAGGGCGCCCCCTAGCTGCTAAAGCTGATCTGGAGTGGCCTGGGACCTGTTCCCACATAGTCCCGGGCCCCCGGTGCCTCCCGGACAATTTTTAGGAAATTTGGTTCTAAGCTAAAACGGGTCATACGAATCGGATTTTGATGCCGTAAATTTCCATACGAAGCTCTAACTAAGGCGTACTGGCCCGAGTACCTGTCATATTTACCAGTCCCCGGGGTCCAAAAATGCATTTTTTTCAAATTCGGGGTACGAGTGCAGATTTTCGAGACGGTCGAGACTGAACAGGTCGGGTGACCAAAAACTTACTATTTTTAGAAATTTTTCACAAAAATTATTTTAATTCATATTTTGAAGCTTTATAACATTCTAAACATTATGGCACTGACAGAATCTGGAAAACTGCTAAAAATAGTAACTTATTCCATTATGATTATTTCATGGTACAAGGGTGTTCCTTTTGATCGGGGTCAGAGACCTTACAACCTCCCCAACGTGAAAAATTTGAGATGTCCTCATCTCAAGAATGAGTTTGGGTAATCTTTTAAGAGCGTCGATTCCTCCTCCCAAGTTGCATCTTCTTCAGGGTAATCCTTCCATTTTACTAGATGCTCCGTGATAGTTCTGTTGCGTAACTTTCTTTCCCTTGTTTCAAGTACATAGTCAGGTTGGAGCTCGAGAACTCCTTGTGCTGGCATGACTATCTGATCTGAGTCCAAGAATTGATCAGGATTGGGAATATAGGGTTTGAGTAAGCTGACATGGAATACATCATGAACCTTCAAGTTTGCAAGTAACTTTAGCTTGTAGGCTTGGTCACTTACAACCTTAACGATCTCAAATGGTCCACAATACCTTGGGCTTAGCTTCTTGTATCTGCCTAGCAATAAATTGCTTTTCTTAGGTCGGACTCGGAGAAAAACCTTATCTCCTTCCTTGAAAGTTCTATATGTGCGGTTCTTATCCGTATAGTGCTTCTGCCTATCTTGAGCTGCCTGAATGTCCTGGCGAATGGCTCTAGTCTATGCTTCCATATCTTCTAACATCTTTCTAGAGGCTTCTACTCTGATGGCTGGATCTGAAAAGTTCAGTGGTGCTAAACAGTCCTGTCCATAAAGAGCTTTGAAAGGTGACATTCCAATGCTTCTGTGTTCGGAAGAGTTATAAGCATATTCTACCAAAGGTAGATATTGTAACCACTTCTTTGGTTCTTGCGAACAATAGGCTCTGAGAATGTCCTCAATGACTTGATTAACTCTTTCGGTTTGCCCATCTGTTTGTGGATGGTATGCTGTACTGAAAGCTAATTGTGACCCAATAGATTGGAAAAGAGAAGTCCAAAATTTTGATGTAAACTTGGCATCTCTATCACTGACAATACGCTTGGGTAGACCATGTAGCCTGAAAATATCCTTGATGAATACCCGACTAATATCTGAAGCAGTAAAGGTTGTCTTTATGGGTATTAGATGAGCCACTTTTGTGAGCATGTCCACAACCACGAAAACAGAATCATAACCTCCTGTAGAAGGTAACCCTGTAACAAAATCCATACTGATGCATTACCACTTCATCTGGGGTATGTCAAGAGGTTGAAGTTTCCCTGGTAATTTGATCCTTTCGGCCTTTATCCGTTGACAAGAAAGACATTGTCTCACATAGCGAAGTATTTCTCCTTTCATTCCAGACCAGAAATAACTCCTTCTGACGGCGTGAAGAGTTTTAGCATAGCCTGGGTGTCCGGATGTAGGGCTATCGTGTGCCTCATATAGAATGGCCTTCTTTAAAGCTGGGTCTGTGGGTACACAGAGTCTATGTCTGTAGTAAAGACATCCTCCCATAAGAGAGTAATCTTTAGCTTCAGGCATCTTATTCTGCTGGACTAATGAAGCCATACGTTGGTACTCTGGATCTTCGAAGGATGCTTCTTTGATTCTATCCCAGATAGGGTTATTTGGAATAGAGATAGCTCCGAGAAACGATTTTCGGCTAAGACCATCTGCAACTGCGTTTTCCTTCCCTGGTCTATACTTTATGTCAAAGTCATATTCCTGTAATAGCTCTATCCATCGCCGTTGTCGCATATTGAGAATGGGTTGAGTAAAAATCCACTTTAAACTCTTGTGGTCTGTAACCAACTGAAACTTGCGTCCAAGAAGATAATGTCTCCATAACTTCAGTGCATGTACAACTGCTAAAAGTTCCAGATCATGAGTGGGATAATTCTTCTCATGATCCCTCAGCTTTCGCGAAGTATATGCCACCGGTCTTCCTTCTTGAGTAAGAACTCCGCCTAGAGCGAATTTGCTAGCGTCGGTCGCTACTTCAAATTCCTTACTGAAATCTGGAAGCTTTAAAATAGGAGCTGAGACCAAGAATTCCTTTAGCTTAGCAAAACTAGATTCGTGCTCGGTCTTCCAATCGATCCTCATTCCTTTCTTCATGAGTTCCGTCAAAGGTGCAGCAATACGTGCATAATCCTTGACAAAAATCCTGTACCATCCCGTTATTCCAAGAAATCCCCTTACTTCGCTGACAGTGGATGGTTGAGGCTAGCCAACGATGTCCTTGACTTTGTCTGGGTCCACTGAAATCCCGTCAGCCGAAATGACAAATCCAAGATAGTTGACCTTTGGTGAGCAAAAAGTGCACTTGCTCTCTTTAGCGTAAAGCTGGTGTTCTCGAAGGAGATCAAGTACTTTGCGAACATGTTCCTTATGGTCTGCTTCATTCTTAGAATAGACTAGAATGTCATCAAAGAAAACCAAGACAAAGTCGTCCAGGTAAGGTTTGAAAATATCCTGCATGAGTCGATTGAAGCTTGCAGGAGCATTTGTTAGACCAAAAGACATTACTGTGAATTCGTAGTGCCCATACCTAGTATTGAAAGCTGTCTTCGGAATATCTGATTCCTTGATCCTGATTTGGTAATATCCTGACCTTAGATCAATCTTTGTAAATATTTTGGCGCCGTGGAGCTTGTCTAAGAGTTCGTCGATCCTTGGAATTGGATACTTGTTCTTGACAGTTACATGATTCAGCCCACGGTAGTCTATGCATAGCCTTAAGGTCCCATCCTTCTTCTTCTGAAAAAGAACTGGAGCACCCCAAGGAGAAGTACTGGGTCGAATGAATCCTTGCTCAATGAGTTGCCTAAGTTGTTCTTTGAGTTCGATGGCCTCCGGAAGTGACATTTTATAAGGTCTTTTTGAGATAGGTTCAGACCCAAGGATAGTCTCAATCTCATGATCTACCTCTCTGTGTGGTGGAAGATTCGTAAGGTCTTCGGGGAATACGTCATCATACTCCCTCAGCCAGTCTGGTCGAAGTGAGGTATCTGATTGGTCCACCTTATTGAGTTTAACTGCATATATTTGCTGTCCCTTCCTTAGTCCCTTCAAGAGTCTGCTGGCCTTAACTAGAATAGCCTTAGGTCTCCCATTTTCCCCCTGGATTAAGGCTTCATTTCCCAAGTTATCTGTAAATGTAAAGTTTCCTTGTGCACAATGGATATGGGCCTTATTTTGCTTTAACCAGTCCATCCCTAGTATCCCATCAAAGAATCATAAGGGTAGGGTTTGAAATTCGGCAGAAGTTGGGTGTCCCCCTAAATCAAAGTCAATTTTGCCTGCAGAGTGTTGAGATGCTACCTCCTTGCCGTTTGCTAACTCGACAACTAGCTTGCTTGACGGATACTTATCTAGCTTAAGCTTTCTCATGCATCTGGGTGAAAGAAATGAAAGAGTACTGCCACAATCTATAAGGAAGTTAACTTGTTCACCTCTGAGAGATCCTGGCGTATGAATGACTGCGTATTGCTCGCAACCATTGGGATTGTCAATTGCAGCATGTAGGGTTGCTCTCTCCACTGCTTCATCACCCACAGTTGGTTGTACCACTGCGGCATTCACTCTGGCAGTAGCTCCACGTCCACGCCCTCTGTTCATTCTTCCGCGTCCTCCTCTTCCATTAGCTTGGCCACGCCCACGGGTATTCAAGGGTATGGCATTGGCGTTGGTTGCATGAATGTTCCTGGGGCAATTGGATCTGTAATGTCCATGCTCGCCGCAACCATAGCATCGAATATCAGGGAACTCCATGGTTGGGGTGGTAGCCACAGTAGGGCGCTGGTTATAGGTTTGGTTGGCTGGTCTGTTGTCCCAAGCAGTGTTCCTTGCCCTCTTTGCCCAATGATTCCTCCTATTCTGATTAGCCTTTTGTACTTAGAGAGCTAGAGGTTTAGCCCTCAACAAGGCATCCTGAAGTGTTGACGGCCTGAGAGCCTCCAGTCGAGTGTTCAAGGGATCGATTAGTCCTTGACAGAACCTTGACACCTGTTGTTCCAAGGTCATCTTAGGAGCATATCTCCGAAGAGTGACAAACTTTGCATAGTATTCTTTGACAATTGAATTTAGCTGCCGAAGTGAAAAGAATTCATTCATTCTCAAGGTCCTATAGGCAGGTGGTAAATAACGTCCCATTATTGCAGCTTTGATGTCTTCCCAGGACTGGGAAGATCCTTTAATGTCCAGGTCTCTGCAATGTTGCTTCCATCATATCTTGGCATCGCCAGTCAAGCGAAACATCGCAAGCATGGTCTGATTTACGAGTTGGGTTCCCGCAGCTTCAAAGTAATTGTCCATGGCTTCCATCCATACTTCCGCATCTCTCTCCACATTTGCCCCCTCGTCCTTAAAGATCGGAGGTTGGGCTTGTTTGAGGAGAAGCTTCTTCTCTTGCGCTGCCGAGTACAGAGCAACAGGCGGTACCTACATGGGTTATACGAAATTCTTGATACCATTACTTGAATTTCAAGATAGACACGAGACTTTAATAAAATTCAAAATTCCACTTTATCAAGAGACAGAGATTCAGAGACAAAAAGCACTTTATTGATGGAAATTTATTACAATCAAAACTCCTCAAGGATTTCTGGATAACTGATGATCAACTTATTACATGGCTTTATGGATTGCGTATAACATATGTCTAGGAGATGGTATTGACATGATGCACTACTTCATTCGTGTAATAGTTCTTATACACATTCTTGAGGGGATAATAAACTAAGATATCGGGCCGGAGTTCCGCTTTCAGTAATCCAAAGGTCTTGACTCGGTTTGCCGGAATCACATTGGTGACCTTCTCCAAGAGCCAGTTGTTGATGGTTTGGTTGGAGTTGCCCGAAACAGTCTGGTCTAATCGTGTGGGCACCAAGTAGAATATCTCTATCACTCTCAACTCTTCTCCCCAACGTATCTTCTTCAAGTCGGTAGCCAGGCACCCTAGCTTCCGAGCATTGATGTAGTAAACCCCTCCTGGAAATGTCCAATCAAGTTCCCATCCTTTGTCAATGCGAGTGGAGTGTGGCGTATAAGCCTTCAACAGTATCTCCATGACATCTCGCCTGAACTGGTAAACTGGGGATCTTCGAGCTTACTCATAAATAAGCTCAAACACTTGGAACTTCCGATATTCGAGCACGGGGTCTTCCTGCAACACCAATGCAAGGAATTCGGATCAACTACCTATATACTTTCAGTTCCTTTTAAATGTTCAAACAATACGACTTTATTTTCCCAGCCTAACCTAGGCTCTGATACCAGGTGTGAGGTCCCCACCCCGTCGAATCAACAACGGATCTGATGGTAAACATGGTGGCCACTACATCTATAGCGGAAGCAAACAAAATGGTTCAGGGTTCAACTAGCGGACGATCTCTCATCACAAAGTGAGTCGAGATCGAGCCTACTAGCAACGAGATCTAGCTCCACCTTGCAGGGGAAGCGTACTTAACTATCTAGCGATCCTAAGACCCACCTTCCAAGAGGAGAGAAACCTCGAGTGCCTTTTTCCCCATGTTTCAGAGGCACGCACTCTCGAGGATTCGCCGCTCTAGGGGCAATGAGTAATACTAATATCGAAGTAAGCACAATGGGGACAGAGAGTTCCCAACCAATCGGGACCACCCATCTCGTAGGCATTGGCAACCCGAGCCAAGCCCCCACTTTCCACCCCCACACTCACACTTCCTCGTGTGACCTAATTACTACCACAAGGTTGTTCAACATAGATATTCCTTGTATAATTCCGAATCACATGGTTCGTTAAAACAGCCCTTCAACCAGTATTGCAAACAACACCAAGACAGAATTCTAGTAAAAATTCTACTCAAACTTATTCATAAAAGTTCCAATGTTCTGGAGGTACAACATCCCCCCTCCAGCGAGAGTTCACTCCTCCCGTTGTCGCCTAGCTGCCCATACAACTAGGTATGTCCACCGCATAGAAAGCACATCATGGACACTCCCACCGCATAGAAAGCAAGACGTGGGTTCCCACCGCATAGAAAGCAAGTCGTGGGTATCCACCGCATAAAAAGCAAGTCGTGGATTCAAGAGCCCTAACGAGGAACTCTGCCCCCTGTGATCAGTAGAGGGGTCAGGACTGATTCAACATTGGAAATAAAATGAACATGCCGAGCTAAATTTTTCCTAGCATACATTCTTTCCTATTGCAAACAACATACCCATCAAACATTACCTTCCTACTTTAGAACTTAATGTACAATGATTTCAATGCCGAGGTTTCCGTCGGATTTCTCCAACATGTTTGGGGATATGAGCATTCCTAGCTAGCGTATGCAATGTTAATTTACACAACTTGAATAAAAATATGATCTACCTCTTCCACTTCTTCATCGGTGGCCCGTGAGATGGCCGGTATTTGTTCCTCCATGGGAGCCTTCCCCTTCTCGTTGACATTGCTCGTTCCTGCCTCGCGATCATGGGCACCACCGAAGCGCGTCCTCTTAACCGGGGCCATTTCTCACTACTTTAAATGATTAGCTTGGAGAAAGAGCTAAGGTTCACAAGCATCATAACAGTCCAATGGGTAGATTAGTGACATCAATTAATCCCTCCTATATGAGAGTCTAGATTTCTTTCATAAAGCAATCATTAAGGATGGCACATAATCCTATGGGAACCGGCTCTAAGATAATTATTCGGCTTACATGATCAAGAATAATTAGGATTTCACTATTGGAATTACCAGAGAATTGGATTAAGTATGATTAAACTATTTCCTAGCAATTAGATGATGCAGATTTACCCTATGCATATGTGTGAGGAAAAACCAATTCTTAGAGACTTATTGACGGATTAATTTCTCCTTAATTACGTCTTAATGCATAAGAGAAATGAATTCAATTAAGCTACAATGTTAATGAGTGATTACAATAGTGATTCTCTTCAATCTGCACAAATACTAGCTTACCGATTAATTACTATGCTATCTAGAGAGAGAGAAGATTCTGATAATTATGCTCTAATCATTAATCGAGAGTGAAGAATGGCTGATAATTCAGCTATGGAATGATGATTACATAATAGAGTACGAATAAGGAGAATTTAGAGAGTAGTCATAGAGATTTTCGGCTAGGAATAGGCATAATGTACGAGAAATTTTGATGGTAGAGAAAGGGATTTTCATATGGCATTAATTAAACTGTCGTTACCGTGATTAAGAGCTGGTAATCTTCTCGATTTTCTGATCTAATCGAGCTTCTTGAGATGAAAATTCGGCAGCACCTCCCTCCTAGCTTCTTCTTCAATAGGTGTGTGATTCGGCAGCACCTCCCCAATGTATATGGGTGTGTGTGTATGCACTGTGTGTGTGTGTGATCATAAGTGTGTGTGTGTGTGTGTGTGTGTGTGCAAGTCTTTAAATAGGCTCCTACAGGCTGAAAATCGATCTGGGTTGCTAAATGCATCTGGGAGCTTCTCCAGTTAAGCATGGCAAGTCCAGTTCTCTGCCCACCAAGTGTCAGGTTGGCTTGGTCAACTGGTTCTGAGACTAAGTTGCAGGCTTGGCAACTTTCCCAAGACTCCCACAAAGCAAGAGGGCGCCCCCTAGCTGCTAAAGCTGATCTGGAGTGGCCTGGGACCTGTTCCCACACAGTCCCGGGCCCCCGGTGCCTCCCGGAGAATTTTTAGGAAATTTGGTTCTAGGCTAAAACGGGTCATACGAATCGGATTTTGATGCCGTAAATTTCCATACGAAGCTCTAACTAAGGCGTACTGGCCCGAGTACCTGCCATATTTAGCAGCCCCCAGGGTCCAAAAATGCATTTTTTTCAAATTCGGGGTATGGGTGCAGATTTTCGAGACGGTCGAGACTGGACGGGTCGGGTGACCAAAAACTTACTATTTTTAGAAATTTTTCACAAAAATAATTTTAATTCAGATTTTGAAGCTTTATAACATTCTAAACATCATGGCACTGACAGAATCTGGAAAACTGCTAAAAATAGTAACTTATTCCATTATGATTATTTCATGGTACAAGGGTGTTCCTTTTGATCGGGGTCAGAGACCTTACACCTACCCCTAATGGGCACATTTTGCAATAGGAGATGACATCCGCATAGGAATATCGTCAAAGACTTCTTGCACCATGACAGGTGCACCGACCAACATGATCCCCAAGTAAATGTTATTTTCAAGTAATCCACTATTGCGAATATAAACATGAATTTTACTGCCTTGGTACAAATCCCTCTTCTCAGCACATATTGTAAGTGATCTATCATCTCACAAAAGAAATGCTCTTTTCTTGGCCCTGTCCCTTTTAGACATATCCTACAATTAGAGACAACATCGCGCATAGGAAGCTCGTCAAAGACTTGTTGCGCCATGACAGGTGCACCGCACTTGACATACATACTGACCAACATGTTCCCCAAGTATTCGTTCTTTTCAAGTAGCCCACTATCACGAGTATCATCATGAATCCTACTACCTTGGTACTAATCATTCTTCTCAGCAATCTTTAAGTGAGCTCACAAAAGAAATACTCGTTTCTTGGCCATGCCTTTGTTGGCATATCCTGCAATAATCAGAGACAACATCCCGCACAAGAGTCTCGTTAATGATTTGTTGCGCCATGACAGGTGTTGTAATGGAATTTGCCTATTCAATTTGAGAGTAGCGGAATTTAATGAGAGTACTTTCAAGAAATGATTTTGTGAGCATAGCGGGTAGACATAATTGAAGATAGCAACATAATTATAGCAATTAGTTAACTTGGCATGGACAATACTTTTGCAAGAGAGAGAATTTAGAGAACATGACAACAGTTGAGGACCGGATTTATGTGGAGCCGGTCCCCCCTCCAATAGGCATTTGTATTATGATTTCTTCCATAAAGAGAGACTTGTTACAATACATTCTTTGTGTTCCTTGTGACCTAAGTGAAGCAATGAAGATGGAAAGCTTCATGCATCACCATCATAGCATAACCTAAACTTGAAGAAAGCTTTAACTATACCAAGCCTCAGTCCCAAGACCTCAAACACCTTGGAAGGTGGAGAGAGCTAGCAGGGAATGAGGGTAGGGAAGAGGAAGAAGAAACATTTCATACGAGAAAGAGCTAGTTCCTCACTTATCATAACTCTTGTGCTAGCATACATAATAGCATAGTAATGAAGAAGAAATAGACGGCAAGCTCAAGCATTGAAGCATGGCTCTTGGATGGATTTGCACTCCATAGCCAAGAGTGTTGGTGTAGGCTCTCAACCTCTACTTGCTTGGAGAAGGAGAGGGAGCTCTTGCACTTTGCATAGTACACAATGAGAGTGTTTGTGAGTGTGTGTGGGTGAGTATACCCCCTAAGCACCCCCCTAGCTTGCTTGGGTCGACCCCCCCTTGTAGCTCATGCTTGAAGCTCATTGGACCCCTCCAGGCCTAGCCAATCACAAGCAATAGCCATTACAAGCAACATGGGTAGCCTTGGGACAAGTGTCCCCCTTTCCCCTTTGAGAGAGAGGACTTGATAAATGAAAAATCAATTAATTAAATATCCTAAATTATCATTGGACCCCTTGGGTGGCCAACCAATAGGCTTCAGGCACACCATGAGGGCAACATGGGAAGGAACTTGACAAGTGTCCTTGCTGCCTCTTCAAGCTGGGGCTTCCCTTGTGTGTGTGTGTGTGTGTGTGTGTGTGTTCTCTCTCATCCCCCCCCCCCCCCCCCCCCCCCCCCCTTGTAGGATCGCCCCCCTCCTTGTAGGGATATTTTTGACTTTGGATGAGCAAGCCCCTTAGTCATCAAGCATGACTAAGCACTTGAAGTAGGGGGTGTTCCCACAAGCATCTCAGGCAAGCTTCTCAAGGCACCTCAAGCACCTTAATCATGCACCAAGTCAAGCACCTCAAGCATGGAGCCAGTCAAGCACCTCAAGCATCTTAATCAAGCACCTCAATCATGACAAGCACCTCAAGCAGGACAAGCACCTCAAGCACGACAAGCACCTCGAGCTTGGGCCGGGTTCCCACCTCAAGCTGAGCCCTAGCTTACCTAAGGTCAAAGGACTTTTACACACATTATTGGAGGTCTTCAATGAAGCTAACCCTAAGGTCTTATGCTCCATTGGTTAGCCTTGCTCTTGATAGACCATCTCCCATTTGGGCCCCTTTACTATTGGCCCCGTGTTGAGATAGATCTATAAGCACATATCTATATCTTAACTCTTGTTCCCATTTATTCTCTCACATTAAGTGATCAATTTAATATGAGAAAATCATTTGGGTTGGTTAGATATTAGATTTTATGACAGGTGCACTGCACTTGACATACATATTGACCAACATGTTCCCCAAGTATGTTGTCACAAACTGGTGACATGGCAGGCCCCTGGACACACACTGCTGACGTGGCAAGCCAGCGGGAAATGCGCTGGCAGGCTGACGTGGCAGTACGTACGGACCTCCGCAATTTTTGCTAAAACGTTGACAAGGCAGTGTACGGATTTTTGGAAATTACGCTGCTGCTTTTGGGCTGGCTAAATTAGCGCTGAAAGCTTTTGGGATAGATTTCTTCTAAGTTTTAAAAGCTTTTAGGGCTCTGCTTTTGGGCATCCCTTGTAAGAATAAATAAGCCTCAGGGGCTCACTTCTATGGGCATCTGGACACAGAGACAGAGTGAGCATCCGCGGGCTCTTGTACTTTGCACACATATTTATACAAAAAGAAATATCAAAAGGGGCGCCAGTCTTTGAGGCCAATACCTCTTGGCACGTAACTACGTCGGGTCGTGTCGTCTTTTGCAAACTGTTTTAAAGTGAATCTCTGTTGTGTTGCGGTAGAATCTTGACTTGGGGTGTCCAAGTTTGTTACAGTGGTATCAGAGCGCGGTCGATTTCTCTTCTACTGGGAAATTCGATCCTTTTCTCGTGACGCTTATGGATTCCAAGAAGAATCAGTTGACTTCTTCTGTCGGAGGAGATCACGAAGAAGATTCAACCAAATTAACAGAGGAAGAGTACCGGCCACCTCGGCCTACTCATTACGAACTTCAAGAGATGGAATGTCGACAGCAGGTTTACGAGTACACGAAGCAGATGATTAAATTTTTGAAGGATCCTCAATTTGCAAAATTTTTGTCTCAGCAATCCATCGCAGAAGTGCACACCCAATGGCAGAAAGCCACGGAACCACCCATCAAACTAGCAATCAAGAAACCTCCTTCTCGAAGGATGTTTACATAACAAGAATTACAGGAGGTGGTTCAGACACAGATGAGTCGGCTTATGGACGCAAACAATCAATCTAAAAAGCAAGAAAAAAGCTAGTTATTTGGGTCGTCAATCTTCTTTTGCATCTACAAGAAAGCAGAAGAAGTGAGTACGTTTTGAAGGACTACCCAGTTCTTCTTCTTCCTCTCCTTCTGACAGTTCTTCGAGAGATGGAATGTCGACAGCAGGTTTACGAGTAGACGAAGCAGATGATTAGATTTTTGAAGAATCCTCAATTTGCAAAATTTTTGTCTCAGCAATCCATCGCAGAAGTGCACACCCAATTGCAAAAAGCCATAGAACCACCCATCAAATCGGCAATCAAGAAACCTCCTTCTCCAAGGATGTTTATAGAACAAGAATTACAGGAGGTGGTTCAGACACAGATGAGTCGGCTTATGGATGCAAACAATCAATCCAAAAAGCAAGTGAAAAAGCGCAAGAAGGGGACTGACTACCCACATTATTTGGGTCGTCAATCTTCTTTTGCATCTGCAAGAAAGCAGAAGAAGTGAGTGCGTTTTGAAGGACTACCCAGTTCTTCTTCTTCCTCTTCTTCGGACAAATCTACTAGCTCTTTTGACTCGAGCGAGGAGGACAAAAAAGAAAAAAAGAGAAGCAAAAAGCAAAGCTTCGGAAAGGGCAAGAAAAAGGCAAAGAAACCCAGATTTTGCCCAGTTTTTGATAATTCTACAAAGGAGTCATCCTCTGACAGTTCGAACTCCGATGACCATATGTTTTATGCGAAGAAGAATCATTTTTACAGAGGCAACCAAACTGACTTCCTCGAAGAAAAAAGCAAAAAATCAAAAGAATTCAAAGGTGGACAGTCGATTAAATTTGAATCCTTTTCTGGGTTCCGAGATGCTCCAAGGGCTTTGGCCTTCATTCAGCAATTTGACATAGCCTTCTCTGGAGGGCACTACGCAGAGCACTCCAAGACTAGGAGGGATGCATGTTTTCTTAAAGGCAATGCTCGAACATGGTAGCCCACTCCTCTTCTAAGGAAGGAAGCTCCAGTCAAATGGTTGGAATTCAAAAGGCTCTTTATATCTTCTTGACTGCCTCGGGAGTACGAATGAGATATACGAATCGCTTGGAACCATCTTCAGATGGACCAAGGGATATTCTTTGGACGCTTATTGCGAGAAATTTTGGGACTCTTTTCTACCAACCTCTTCATTTAAGAAGGTCTCTTTTAAGGAACAGATTGAACGGTTTTGCTACAGACCCCCTACAGAGATCCGAGACTATTGACTGGAACAAAAGTCAAATTCTATTCAGGAATTAATGGGTCATGTGAAATGGGGTTTCTTAATGCAAGAAGGAAATTTTGACTTACCCGATTGATGAGATCTTGACTCAGAGAACCCGACAGACCTCTAACAATGAAAGTAGAAAGAAAAAGAGTTCCCAAGAAAAGAAGGATAAGGATACACGACCCCGGCTCACGCTTCGAGAAATGGCCAATTATATTAGAGAGGGGAAGTGTTTTGGTTGTGGGGAACATGGGAACATCTCCGCAAAGTGCCCCAAAAAGGCACAGCAAGAACAAACTGGCCAGACAGTTCGAGAGAGCAGCAGAGGAACGTGGCAAAAAAGGCAAGATAAAAGCAAGATTGATACCAGATTGAATGAGTACTGACCCAAGCCTCACTGATGAAAGTAAAGAAATTTCCGAGCTTGGGGCAAAGTGAAAGATCAAGAAGCCCTGATTTTCTTCGATGGAGGAGCCAAGGACAACTTCATTTCACCCGAATTGACGGCGTGGCTCAAGATTACACCCGACAGGATGGGACCACCAACAAAGCCAGTTCTAGCGGCACCTGGACAAGACATTGCCATTACACGTGTCATTGGCAAACTTTGGTTGCATTGTCAGGGGTATTTGGGGCACGAGGACTTCTACATAATGGCCTTGGAAGGTTGGGACGTCCTCCTGGGAGTCCCTTGGTACCATAAGAACAACGTCGTGGTTGATTATTGGGCAAAGAAAGCAACTTTGACAAATGAAAAGGGGCAAAAAATTGTACTTGATGTAAGATTGAAGAGCGAGTCCGTCCCTATTGCATCGGTGTCGACCATTTCCAAATTAATGAAATCGAGTCTCTTTGTTTACTCAATCTACTTGAAAGAGTTAAATGATGAACACAGAACGAATATATTTGAACTTGATAGAAAACGCCAAGATTTTCTCCACACTCATGCCGATTGCTTCTCTGAGGGCCTGCCAGGTGAGTTGCTCCCATCTCGACCTAAGGATCACACCATTGATCTGATTCTTGAAAGCACACCACCAAACCGGCCACCTTACCGTGTTAGCCGATCCCAGAATGAAGAGATCGTGAATCAAGTGAAAGACCTTTTAGAAAAGAGTCTTATCCAACCGAGTACTTCACCCTACTGCTCTCTGGTGTTGTTGGTATTAAAGAAAGATGGATCTTGGAGAATGTGCATTGATTATAGAGCTCTCAATAAAATGACAATCAAGAACAGAATTTCGATTCCAAGAATCGATAATATTCTTGACCGACTTCAAGGATCCTCTTGTTTCAGCAGGATTGATTTGAAAAGCGGATATCCTCATATCCGAATCGCGCCGAGAGATGTCTACAAGACAGCCTTTTGGACGAGCTTCAGTTTGTATGAATTTTTGGTGATACCTTTTGGCCTTACCAATGCTCCAGCGACTTTCAACCGAATGATGGATAGGATTTTCAGAGAGTATAGATCATTTCTCGACACTTTCTTTGATGATATTATAGTCTTCTCCAATAATGAAGC
This sequence comes from Adiantum capillus-veneris, assembly GCF_014529385.1. Taxonomy (NCBI): domain Eukaryota; kingdom Viridiplantae; phylum Streptophyta; class Polypodiopsida; order Polypodiales; family Pteridaceae; genus Adiantum; species Adiantum capillus-veneris. The sequence goes on along the minus strand of NC_140941.1, from coordinate 57,423,434 downwards.
AGAACATAGACACCATCTGCTACGGGTCTTTCAAGCATTGTAAGATCACAAGTTAGTTATTGATGCCAAAAAGAGTGATTTTTTCTTGCCGGAGATACACTTTTTGGGAAACATCGCCTCAGCAGCAGAAGGAGTACAGATGGACCCAGCCAAGATTGAGACTATACATGATTGGCCAGATTTGAAGAATGTTCATGAAGTTAGAAGTTTTTTGGGTTTTTGTTCTTACTACGGGCGGTTCATTTGAAAGTTTGCAGAGGTAGCTTCCCCTTTGCACATTTTGACACAGAAAGGAATCCCTTTCTCGTGGGGACACACAGAGCTGACTACATTTCAGACACTGAAAGAGAAATTGACTACTGGACCAGTATTGACTTTGCCGAATTTGCAAAATTCATTTGAAGTATATTATGATGCTTGTGTTCATATTGTTTTCAAGGTCATAATTGACAGCACAGATTTCTGAGAAAGAGCTTTTGGCAATGATCCATGCTCTTACTCAGTGGCGACATTATCTACTTGGAGCCGATTTTATGGTCTTCACTGATCATTAGAGTTTATGCTACTTCTTGTCATAGAAGCAGCTTTCGAAAAAGCAGATGCGGTGGGCTAACATCTTGTCATAGTTTCACTTCCAGGTTGTCCATGTTCAGGGACAGAAGAACTTGGTGGCAGATGCTTTGTCTCGGAAGCCGCTAGCCTTGGCTATTTCCGCAATTCATCATAGAAGCTTCGATGACACGGTTGATCAATACACCACAGATCCGGATTTTTTGGATGTATTCACTCGATTACAGAATGGGGAGGTAGTAGCGTGATATTCCATATGGGATGGCTACTTGACGAAGAAAACGATGTTGTGCGTTACACAACCGCCGAGGAAAAAGATTTTGACTGAGTGCCATTATCCACCTTTTACGAGTCATCGCGGCATTGACACCACCTTGAAAGGTGTGGAGCGTTACTTCTTTTGGACAAGACTCAACCAAGATGTGGACGACGTTGTACGCAGTTGTTTAGTATGTCAAAAGGTCAAGTTTGACAGTCATAAGGCACAGGGATTGTTACAATCTTTACCCATTCTCACCCACCCCCGAGAAAGTATTGCTATGGATTTCAATTTTTATTTCTCGAAGACACATAGTGGGCATGATGGCATTTGGATTGTCATCGACACATTTAGCAAGCAAGCTCACTTCATTCCAGTGAAGAAAACAATCAAGCCTGATCATTTAGCGAAACTGTTCATGCACAGATTTTCAGACTACATGGCATCCTTGAGACAATAGTCTCTGACAGAGATCTCCGATTCACGAGTTTTTTTTGGAGGGCTATTTGGAAGAACATTGGCACACGATTGCAGTTCTCATCATTTTTCCACCCGCAAACAGATGGGCAATCTGAGATTGCAAACTCAGTTGTAGTGGATTTATTGAAGTCTTACATTTATGATCAGAAGACTCAATGGGAAAAAAAATTACACTTGGTAGAATTTACCTACGATAACATGATCCACTCTTCGACGCGGAAGGCACCATTTGAGATCATTGAAGGTGCTCCGAAGGTTCCAACCTTCCTTAGCATGAAAAATAAAATTTTTGAAGCCAACCAGTATACTAGGGACTTGGACACTACATTTTCCATGGTCTGGAAGGCTTTAGAAAAATCTCAGGAACGACAAAAGAAGGCAGCAAATCGACACCGTCGCGATTTGAAATTGAAGGAAGACGATTGGGTGCTCTTACGTTTTGAGAAGGCACTCCTAAGAAAGAAAAAGGGAAAGGAATGGCTTTTTCCAAAGCTTAGCATGAAGTATTAAGGCCCTTTCCAAATAAAAGAAAAGATAAATGATGTCTCCTTCAGACTGAAGTTGTCTGATACTTGGAGGATTCACAATGCATTTCATGTGAGTCTATTGAAGCCCTTTAAAGGCGATGTACCCAATGATGGGGAGCCAGATGAGCAACCCGAAGTGGAGGAAAGCGAGAAGATACTCGTTCCAGAACAGATATTGGCACACAAGGACATAAAGATAAAAAGTAAAGTGATTAAGCGGTTCATGGTTAAGTTCTAGAGCTATGCATTGGATGCGAAGTGGATGGAAGAGGACCTAGCAGATACTCCTCAAATTTTGGAACTTTACCTTGAAGCATTCAGTTTAGCATAGTCTACTTTTATAGAACCCCAACTTTAGTGAGGGTGAATCTAGTGCAGCGGGTTTGCACAAGGGAGTCACTCTGCTCCTTTATCAACAGATTACCCCAATTTTCAATAGAGTCACTGATGTCCCCTTTGGATTCCAGGGATAGTAAAGGACTGAGTAGTATTCTACTATATGACTTTATAACTGGAATTCCCAAAAATGAAATGATTAATTTGTACTTGACTTGTTTGAGTGCAAGAACTGAAAGACGAAATGACTGCAACAATTTGGTCTCATGAATCTCTATAGACATGATTGCAATAAGGATTAGTTAATCGAACATCCGTAAGGTCCGGAATGGATCTAGATGCGATTACTAAGTACGTTGTAGATTGTTCATGGTCTAAAATTTGGAATGAATTTGTATGTGACTTGTCATGCGATGTCCTATGATATCCGGTGATGTGACTGTCGTCTTGTACAAGTGCTAGATGTTTCGTGTCTAGTGCGTCAGTACTAATAGTTAGTTTCTACTAAGATATGGCCTGACTATTTTGCAGGTGTAATCGATGACGGTTACAATTCTTTAAAGAGAAGGATATGTCACAAATTGGTGACGTGGCAAGCCCCAAACACATTGCTGATGTGGCAAGCCAACGCACCGACAAGCTAACGTGGCAAGTGAGCGCGCCGACAAGCTGACGTGGCAATAGGCCCCAAAAATTGAACCAAAAAAACGCACTGACAGGTTGACGTGGCAATATGCACAGACCTCCGCAATGTCCACTAACATGCTAACATGGAAATGTACGAATTTCCAAAAATTTCGCAACTACTTTTGGGCTGGCTAAATTAGCACTAAAAGCTTTTGGGACAGATTACTTTTAATTTTTAAAAGCTTTTGGGGATTTGCTTTTGGGCTTCCGTTGTTGGAAAAAATAAGCCTCAAAGGCTCAATTCTCTGGGCATATGGACGCAGAGACTTTTTGTCCTCTCTGAAGTGCACCACATTTAACACACATGTGAACCAAGGCATTGCCAAGGACATCTTTTTTCAGCAGCCTCTGGCTAACAATATCACCATGATTTTTTAAGCTCATATCAGCATCTCGCATAGAGCCACATGCCTTCAAGATGCACTCGTATGTGATTGCATCTAGAGAGATGCCCTCGCTTTGCATCTGTTGAAAACAGCTTGAAGCTTTCTGGCCTGCTCTCGTTGCACGTATCCCGAAATCAATGAACTCTAAAGACAACATTAGACAACAGCCCCTGACTAACAATATCAAAATGAATTTTTAAGCCCATATCAACATCTTGCACAGAGTCACATGCCTTCAAGATGCATGCATAGGTGATTGCATCGGGACAGAGGCCCTCACCTTGCATTTGCTGAAATCAGCTTAGAGCTTTCTGGCCCTGCTCCTGTTGTGCGTATCTCGCAATCAGTGCACGCCGTTCCGAAAAGTACGCTCCTCTAGCCTTTGTACTTTCTGAAGTGCACTACATTTTACATTCATATCAACAAAGGCAGTGCCAAGCACGATTTCTCTTTTCAATAGCATCTTGCATAGAGCCAAATGCCTTCAAGATGCACGCGTAGGTGATAGCATTTGGAGAAAGGCCCTCGCTTCCATCTGCTGAAAACAGCCCAAAGCTCGTCAAGGACTTGGTGCGCTCAGACAAGTCCACGCTTGACGTACATACTAACTAACGTGTTGGCTGAGTATGTGTTTTTTTCAAGTAACCCACTATCACAAATATCAGCATGTATCCTGCTGCCTTGGTACAAATCCTTGTTCTTAGCACAATCTTTAAGTGAGCTCACAAAAGAAAGACTCATCTGTTCCTCTCCATGTTTGCTTGTGTAGTGGATATTGCTCTACCCTGTGAAAGCATACATGTCGAACAAGGCAATGCCAAGCACAAAGTTTTCTGTCAACAGCCCCTGAATAGCAATATCATCATAAACTCTTTTGCCGATACCAACATCTTGCATGATGTCAGATGCCTTCAAGCTGCACGTGTAGGTGATTGCATTTGCTCTCTTTGCATCTGCTGAAAACAGCCCAGAGCTACCTGGCTAGCATACCTTCAAGATGCACATGTAGGTGATTTCATCTAGACAAAGGCCAGCACTTTGCATCTGCTGAAAACAGCCTAGAGCTTTTTTTGTCCCTGCTCCTGTTGTGGATATCCTGCAATCAGTGCATTCCAAGAGACACGTTTCAAACAGTAAGCTCCTCACTGCTTTTAAAGTGCACCACATTTGGCATACATATCGAGGAGTGCCAAGCACAACAGCTCATCAAGGACTTGTTGCGCTCGGACATGTACACCATGCTTGACATACATATTGACTAATGTGTTGGCTAAGTATGTGTTACTTTCGAGTAACCCACTATCGCAAATGTATCCTGCTGCCTTGGTAAAATTTGCGGCCATTGTGCATATCCCGCAATCAATGCACTCCAAAAGACGACGTTCTGGACAGGAAGCTCCTCAAACACTTTCTGTGCTTTTTGAAGTGCACCACATTTGGCAGGCGATGGCGATGGCGATGGCGGAAGGAGCTGCAGCTTATGTGATTGCATCAGAGAGGTCCTTGCTTTGCATCTGCTGAAAACAACCTAGAGCTTTCTGGCCCTGCTCCTGTTGTGCCTGCAATTGCGTCCTTGCTTTGCATCCTCTGAAAACAGCCTAGAGCTTTCTGGCCCTGCTCCTATTGTGCGTATCCCACAATCAATGCACTCCAAGAGACGACATTCCAGATAGGAAGCTTCTCAAGCACTAGCTTTCTGGCCTGCTCCTGTTGGCCACAGCTGAGCCCAAGCATGACATCTCTTTTCAAGAGCATCTTGTGTAGAGCCAAATGCCTTCAAGATGCATGCGTAGGTGATAGCGTCTCTCGCTTCGCATCTATTGTAACAATCCCAAGCTTCCTAGCCCTGGCCTATTGGGAATATCCTGCAATCAATGCATTTCAAGAGACAACATCCCGCACAAGAGCACCACATTTGGCATACATATTGACGAAGGCATTGCTAAGCACACCAATATTTTGCAACAGCCCCTCACTAACAATATCAGCGTGAATTTTTATGCCCATATCAGTATCTTGCATAGAGCTACATGCCTTCAAGATGCACGCGTAGGTGATTGCAGCTGGAGACAAGTCCTTGCTTTGCATCTGCTGATAACATCCTGGAGCTTTCTCACCCTGATCCTAATGCGCGTATCCCACAATCAATGCACTCCAAGAGATGATTCACAACATTCCGGAAAAGAAGCTCCTCAAGCACTTTTTGTGCTTTTGAATTTCACCACATTTGGCATACCGATCGGCCGAGGCATTGATAGCCCCTGACTAACAATAATAGAATGAATTTTTAAGACCATATCAGCATCTTGCATAGAGTCACATGCCTTCAAGAGGCATGCATAGGTGATAGCATCGGGACAGAGGCCCTCAAGGCTCACCTTGCATTTGCTGAAATCAACCAAGAGCTTTTTGAACTACTCCTGTTGTGCATATCCCGCAATCAGTGCACGCCGTTCCGAAAAGTAAGTTTCTCTAGCCTTTGCACTTTTTGCAGTGCACAAGCACGATTTTTCTTTTCGATAGCATCTTGCATAGAGGCACATGCCTTCAAGATTCTCGCGTAGGTGATAGCGTTTGGAGAAAGGCCCTCCCTTCCCATCTGCTGAAAACAGCCCAAAGCTCGTCAAGGACTTGGTGTGCTCCGACAAGTCCACCACATTTAGCATACATATCGACCACACACAGGCGATGGCGATGGCGGAAGGGGCAAGTACAATGCATTTGGCATACATATCGACCACACAAAGGCGATGGTGATGGCGGGAGGGGCTGAAGCGTTGCTGCAGCTCTCTCTCTCTCTCTCTCTCTCTCTCTCTCTCTCTCTCTCTCTCTCTCTCTCTCTCTCTCTCTCTCTCTCTCTCTCTACCTGGCTACATGCATAAATGCAACCGCTCAGACAAGTCCACCACATTTGGCATGCATATATCGACCACACATATCAGCACTTCGTCTTGCGTAAGTCCCAAGACATGCGTTGTGGCATTGCCATCGCTTTTGCTACCCCTTAGATGGACGCAATCTCTCTCGCTCTCTCTCTTTTCTTTTTGCCATTAATATAAAAACCCCAATGAGCTGTTGCCAAGTGGCACAGCTCTCCTTGTAGGGTTCCCAAAAATGCCTACAAAATCAAGGTAAAGACACACATACACAAACAATCATACAAGACAAAAAAGTATTTAAAAAGCATTTTAAAATATGCTCCTTAAATAACCAGTTTCAAGCAAACCATCAAATTTCCATCCACTTATAAATCACATTTTAAATATATACTACATGGTAAGGATGAGGACACACAACATCAAGTCCTCTGGAGCTTTCCTTTCTTCAGCCGTCGCTCAAATTTTACATTGGAGAAACACAATATTGCAGACAAGGAAAGAACCTCAGAAAGGCCAGCTCTCTCAGCACACCTACATCTGGGAATGATCCAACCATGTAAGCTGCGCAATAAACACCCAGGCCACTTTGCTATCTCTGCAAAGTCCCTCTTCTGCTCATTCACAAGATAATCCACTTTAGTCTTTAAAGTCTCAGTTTTGCGCTTAAGGAGTTCCGGTGTGATGTTTACCATGGAGCAAACTTCAACATCAGAAAACCCTAGACCTTTGATAGATTGCATTCGTAACTTCAGGGTATCCAAGGACACTCGACTTGCAAAGCATACGCATCTGGGAAGTCTCGCAGCTGAAATCCCAATCTGCTGAAAGAAGCGGTATCTAGGCATGAGAGTTTTGTCGCATGACATCTTAAGAATATGAGGATAGATCTCGATCAGCCGCAACATTCGCTCTTCAGTAGCCCCCATGTCCCTCAGCAAGTCTCGATTCCTGCTCAAGTTCTCAACTGAAAAGGCAAATGAAAATGGGTCCTTGAGAAAAATCTTGTTCCGGGCTTCTACATTCAGGCCAAGCCCCTCTTCCAGAAAGGTGAATTTCTGCTGCAGAGACTCTACACTCAGAGTCAGCGAGCTCCGACACGAGCAAAGCCTGCTAACAACCTTCTTCTCAATCTGGAAAACCCCAAATACTTGGAGCTTCTGCTGCAAAAGATCAACCGGGTACAGCAGAGCTCCCGGGCTGCTCATGACAACTTTGAAGGCTGTTTCCCGAGAAAGAAAGTAGTCTTCTAGAAACTGAAGCACAGTTTCTAACTGCTCAAAAGAGCAGCGTTTGAAAGTCCATTTGTTGAGAAAGTTTGCTGCCTGACCGGGCGCATAACGCTCCATCAATTTGACCTTCTTCACCAGCTCAGCTTTCAAAGGATCCTCCAAAAGAGGGCTAGAGACATTAGATCCATGCCCCACCACAAGAGAGTGTTCCTTAGACACTTGGGTACATGTCTCGCATTCTGAATCCCCGATTGACTGACCCTTGGCAGCGCTCTGCTTGCATGCTTCCATCTCAAAAGTGTTCGCATCCCCACTGCTGCAAGGTGCTTCCTCAAAATGCAAAATCTTAGTAGACCCATTGAGGCTAGCAGAAAGCTTCACATTAATATCCACTTCTGCCACAGAAGCAGGGTGGGTTTGGGCACATTCATCGATACTGCCCTCTCTTTCAGTTTTCTGCTTTCGACGTGGAGTTTTCTGCTGTCTGCTTGACTTCGAAACAGACAGATTGGCGGATGAATGTAGTGGCGCACGGGCATCCTTGCCCGGCCATTGCAGACGATTTTCTTTTTGGCCATCACAGAGGAGTGCCGCAAAAGCAATTTGGTGCTGAGCCCTGTGTTCCTTCACACCCGATCGTTGGCAGAAAGGTGGGGCATCTACTGACGTGTGCTGAAGCTCGTCAAGAGTGCTGCTGTAGGGCCGATAAGGTTGTATGTGATGCACGATGCCGCTCGCTCTCCTCGCGATACGTAACCTGCAGATCATGTGTCTGGTTGCTAGGGTTACCTACAGAATTACGGCTGGGTTCAGATGGCAAATGCAAGCATGATCTTTCAGAATTACGGCTGGGTTCAGATGGCAAATGCAAGCATGATCTTTCACGGGGAGCATATTTTAGGGGAAAATTTCAAAAACTCCCAATCAGGTCTCCCCAATCTCAAAAATTTCAAAAACTCCCAATTAGGTCTCCTCAATCTCAAAAATATAAAAATTCTTTCTGAACATATTAAGTGCATAAGTGAAGGGTGCATTTAGGAAATGAAAAGAGAGATGAAGGTGGAAAGTCAAAAGAAGAATGAAGATGGAAAGTCAAAAGACATTTTGTGTCCATATAAATAGGTGTTTATCTTCTCTTTCACTTTTATTTAAAGCGTTTTCTTCATAGTTCTCTTTAGCCTTTTCCTCTCTCTCTCTCTCTCTCTCTCTCTCTCTCTCTCTCTCTCAATGTTGTATTCATCTTTCTTAGGTAATATTGTTACAAATCTATGTGCTTCGTCATTGCCTGTTGCTCGTTACATGCTATAGATTTACGCATCATTTATGTGCTCCCAATTTTGGAAAATGTCCAAATAGCACGAATCTTAGGGAATACTCACGTTTTACTGAAGAAGAAAGGCGAAAGGTGAGGAGTAATTGGCGGTTGAGCCTACTGTTGGGGTATAAAGCCCAATGTGGTCGCCCAGGTAAGTGGGCAGGCCGCCAGATATGTACACATATTCTTTTGTAAAAACCTAATAAGAACTCACTCGCTCTACACATTACAGTAGAGCGAGTTCACCATATCGTCGTGCTCTTCTTCTCGCACTCTCTCTCGCGTCGCACTTTCGCTCGTACTCCTTCAACTGGAATCAGAGCTCAGATCGAGGCTCGGGGCAGCATTTGCAGGTAGCCAGAATCACCTGCTCAAATTGGAGTGAGATTTGATAGGCGAAGACACGGCCCCAAGTCCTGTGGGACGGCTCGAAGGGCTCGGTGTTCTCAGAATTTCATTCTGAGGTCATCTCGGCCACCGTTCGGCTTCGACAAAGTTCTGCGCAGGCCATTTTCGACTACGTGGTCTCGGCGGGTGCAGATCCGACTCTGCAAATTTGGGGTTTCGGCCTACGACTGCAAGTGCTGAGGATATCTACACTTCCAGAGTGCTGATTTGTGGTTGTCTACACAACAAAGGATGGCTCACAGTTCTTGGAGGCGTGTCATATACGACACGGGCGCACCTACACACAGACTGTAGGCGACATCCACTAGTTCATCAGGTAGCTTGTGTTTGCTGCTTGATATCCCAGATTTCATCCTGACATTGCAGGTACTTCCACATGGGATGTATTGTCAGAGATGATGTATGTCTGTTGAGGGTTTGCTGGCTGTGAGTCACATAGCAAACAACCGCCGCAGCGGTTACAACATACAGTGGGAAATTTGTGGATGTATGACTTTGTAGGAAGTCTATGTCCTTTCAGATTTACTGCAGCCTTTGCTGAGGGTCGAGTGAGGTTTTCTTGAGCTGGGGGATTCTCGAATGTTGAGATCCTTTCAGTGATACAGGTCTTGGAGCGATCCCTCGAGCACCCTTAGATAGGCAGCTAGGATGTATTGACTGTGAGTTAGACAGTTGGGATTGCATCTTTGCTTTACTGCCATTGAGGCATTGTCGTAGTCTATGCTTACAGGACAGTGAGAGACAGTACAGGTGGAGGACAGGTTTACCCACAGCTTACAGTGTTAGAGAGACAGTGGTTTTTTGAGTTGTTTTTGGTCTGTTTATTGAGTACACCAAAGCCATTTTACAAAGGAGACTCTGCCAAAATTTCTGCAGAATCTGAAGCTTTCTTGGTTCATTTGGCAGGTTGATATTGGTTCAGAGGTCAGTTTACAGGGGAAACTCTGCCGAATTTTTCCCAGGAAAGTAAACTACTGTGAAGCGTAGCTATGGCTGGATCACAGGACACTACTCTTTACAATATCAAGAAGCTGGATGGAACCAATTTCGCATTGTGGAAGAAGCAGATTTGGCACGTGTTGGTACAAAAGAAGCAAATAAAACCTATAAAGCTCAAGGGGATAAAACCAGAAGATATGGACGAAGATGAATGGAGCGAAATGGATGAATTGGCACTTTCTACCATTTTGCTGACTTTGGCAGAAAGCGTTTACTTCAATGTAGCAGACAAGATGTCGGCTTATGAAGCATGGACAAAGCTGAGTGATCTTTATGAGAAGCAGAGTGCAGCTTCACAGGTATACTGGCTTAAGAAGCTTGTTGACTTGAAGATGAAAGAAGGGACACCTATGTCCAATCATCCGAATGAATTCAACACCATCTACAGTCAATTGTCAGCTCAAGGTGTCAAGTTTGATGAACCTGTTAGAGCTATGTTCCTGTTGATCACATTGCCGGAAAGTTGGGACACTTTTCGCACAGCTTTGAGTAATTCTGCACCTCCAGATGGTTTGACCATAGCAAGTGTAGAAGGCAGTCTGCTTACTGAAGAAACCAACAGAAAGACAATGGACAAAGGCAAAGGAACAGCCTTAGTTTTCAGGGGAAGGACCAAAGAAAAGTACAAAGGTGGAAAGAGGGATCAGTCTCGTAGCAAGTCCCGCAATGCTGAAGGCAAGAGTGACATAGAATGCTACCATTGTGGCAAGAAGGGTCACATGAAAAGAGACTGCAGAGAATGGAAAGCAGAAAAAGGCAAAGAGAAAGCAGAAGACCATGGTGAGAAGAACAAGTCCTCAGTGAAGATTCAAGAAATAAATGTGACAAACATTGTTGCAGAGGATGACAGTCTAGTGTCAGGAGATATCTACTTCTTGAAAAATACAATGGACTCAGCTCTTCTTACAGCATCTGATGGAAATGCACTGAGTGACTGGATTATAGACTCAGGGGCATCACTTCATGTGTCTCCAAACAAGGAGTGGTTTACCTCTTATGTGACCACTAAAGATCATGTTCGGATAGGCAATGGGCAGACATGTAAGATCTTAGGCATTGGAGATGTTCAATTGAAGTTTGAGAATGGCTCTTCTTTCACGCTGAAGAATGTGAGACATGTTCTCGCAATTACAAAGAGCTTGATCAGCACAGGTTTACTTGATGATGCTGGCTACGTCACCACTTTTGGACAGAACATGTGAAAGATATCCAAGGGTTCTATGACAGTAGCACATGGAGTAAAGTCTGGAGGACTTTACATGATTTATGTATCAAATGTCTTTAAAAATGTAATCAATGTAACCAAGCATCCGAACGTTTCTTTGTGGCATAGCCGGATAGCCGGTTAGGACATATGTCCAAGAAGGGAATGGAAATCTTTTCTCGTTCTGGTTACTTGCATGGCTTGTCATTTAATGATTTTGAATTTTGTGAACATTGTCTATATGGTAAGCAAACACAGCAGCCACATAAGTATAGAAGCAGTAGAAGAGATACACAGTTGGCACTTGTTCATAGTGATTTGTGTGGACCTATGCCTAACCTATCTCTACAGGGAGCTTCTTACTTTATGACATTTATAGATGAATTACTCGAGGAAAGTATGGATTTACTTTCTCAAGCACAAGGATGAAGCGTTTAGTGTTTTCAAAATGTTTGTGACACTTGTGGAGAATCAGAGTGCCAAGAAGCTTAAATGCTTACGCACTGACAATGGTGGAGAGTATGTTTCAAAGGCCTTTGAGGGCTTTTGTGAGTCAAAAGGTATAAAACATGAACTTACTGCTCCTTACAATCCTCCTCAAAATGGTGCTGCTGAGAGGATGAATAGGACCATACAAGAGAAGGTCAGAAGTATGATGTCTAATGCACAACTGCCAAATGGGTTTTGGGCTGAAGCTGTATCAACAGCTGTTCATCCTATAAATAGATCTCCTAGCAAGGTTTTGCAGAAGGATTTAGGGGCAGAGATGGTATGGTCAGGCAAAATGCCCTCATACAAGCATCTCAGAGTCTTTGGCTGTGAGGCATATACTCACGTTCCAAAGGAATTTAGGAACAAACTTGAGCCAAAGAGTAGAAAGTGCATCTTTCTAGGCTATGGTAATTCTGGTGAGATGGGGTACAGACTTTGGGATCCCGAATCCAGAAAGGTTATCCGCAGCAATGATGTTCACTTTAATGAATCCAAATATCATTCTAAACCAGAGAGGGTTGAGGAGATTAGAAGAGTTGTCTTCCAAGAAGATGGACCTGCACGTGCAAGACAAAATGTCAGGGCTCAAGAGGAGCAAGGACAAGATAGAGTGGAACCACAGGTTGTGGGTGAGCCTGAGCCACCTATTTTGCGTAGATCTGGACGTATCACATGACCTCCTAATAGGTTTGTTCCATCTATGAACTATGTCATGTTGACTGATTGCAATGAGCCTTCATGTTACAAGGAAGCAGTGCAAATGAAGGACTCCGGGAATTGGCAATTGGCCATGCAGTCAGAGATGACAGCTCTGCATAAAAACCAGACATGGAAGCTAGTTAAATTACCACAGGGCAAAAAGGCTCTACCTTGTAAATGGGTTTATAGGTATAAGATCACCGCTCATGATAGTCAGCCAAAGTACAAAGCAAGGCTTGTTGCCAAGGGCTTTAAGCAAGAACAAGGCATTGAATTTGATGAAGTCTTCTCTCCGGTGGTCAAGATGACTACATTGAGATGCTTTCTTGCATTGAAGGACAGGATAGAGTGGAACCACAGGTTGTGGGTGAGCCTGAGCCACTTATTTTGCGTAGATCTGGACGTATCACGCGACCTCCTGATAGGTTTGTTCCATCTATGAACTATGTCATGTTGACTGATTGCAATGAGCCTTCATGTTACAAGGCAACAGTGCAAATGAAGGACTTGGGGAATTGGCAATTGGCCATGCAGTCAGAGATGACAGCTCTGCATAAAAACCACACATGGAAGCTAGTTAAATCACCACGGGGCAAAAAGGCTCTACCTTGTAAATGGGTTTACAGGTATAAGATCACCGCTCATGATAGTCAGCCAAAGTACAAAGCAAGGCTTGTTGCCAAGGGCTTTAAGCAAGAACAAGGCATTGACTTTGATGAAGTCTTCTCTCCGGTGGTCAAGATGACTACATTGAGATGCTTTCTTGCATTGGTTGCCATATTAGATTTGGTGTTGCACCAAATGGATGTCAAGACAGCGTTCTTGCATGGTGATTTAGATGTGGAAATTTACAAGCAGCAGCCAGAAGGGTTTATTGAGAAAGGCAAGGAAGATTTGGTATGCCAGTTGTTAAAGAGTCTTTATGGCTTAAAACAATCACCGAGGGCATGGTACCATAAGTTCCACAAGTTTATGCTTTCTCAAGGCTACAAACGTAGTGAGTTCGATCAGTGTCTATATACAAAGAAGGCTAAGGACGACAGTTGGCTGATCCTTATTTGTATGTGGATGACATGTTGATTGCTGGCAAGCACTTGGAAGAAATTTCAGCTTTGAAGCAAAGATGGCAAAATCGTTTGACATGAAAGACATGGGTGAGGCAAGTCATATACTTGGTATGCGCATTGAGAGAGACAGATCAAAGAAGTTGATTTGGTTATCTCAAACAGAGTATATTGACAAGGTTTTGCAACGTTTCAATATGGAGAAGGGAAAGGCATTGAGTGTTCCATTGCCACCATATGTGAAACTTAGAAAACAAGATTGTCCTATGTCTGAGGAAGAACAGGCTGAAATGGATAAGATTCCATATGCGTCTGCAGTGGGTAGTTTAATGTATGCAATGATTGCTACTCGCCCAGACATTGCATTTGCAGTGGGAGTAGTAAGTCGATACATGTCAAACCTAGGCAAGAAACATTGGGAGGCAGTGAAAGGAATATTGAGATACCTGAAAGATACAAAGAGTATGCGTATATGCTATGGGAGTCAGGAGCTAAGTGTAAAGGGTTTTACAGACTCAGATTATGCAGGTGACTTAGACAACCGAAGGTCTACGTCAGGGTATGTCTTTACATTGGCTGGTGGAGCAGTATCATGGCGTTCTAGATTACAAGATTGTGTTACTTAGTCTACTATAGAGGCTGAATATGTTGCAGCATCAGAGGCATGCAAAGAATCAATTGGGCTTAATCGACTAGTAACAGATTTGGGAATCAAAGAAGAGATGCCTGTGTTATATTGTGATAGTCAAAGTGCTATACAATTGGCTCGCAATCCAGTTTATCACTCAAAGACAAAGCATGTGGATGTGAAGCATCATTTCATCAGGGAAATGCTCGAGGATAAGCAACTTCAGCTTGTCAAAGTTCACACCACAGAAAATCCTGCCGATCTACTTACAAAAGGACTTCCCTCAGAGAGCTTTGCACATTTTTGCAAGCAGTTAGGTGTAGGGTAGTACATCACTTCTCTACATCTCTTGTATATTATCTTGTATAGTAGCTTCTCTCACACTTAAAGTACCACATTGGACTTTAAGTGGGAGGTTGTTGGGGTATAAAGCCCAATGTGGTTGCCCAGGTAAGTGGGCGGGCCGCCAGGTATGTGCACATATTCTTTTGTAAAAACCTAATAAGAACTCACTATGCTCTACACATTACAGTAGAGCGAGTTCACCATATCGTCGTGCTCTTCTTCTCGCACTCTCTCTTACGTCGCACTTCCGCTCGTACTCCTTCAACTGCGAGGTAGACGGACAAAGAAGTCGAGGGGAGCTGGCGATGAGCATGTAGGGGAGGCAGAACGATGAGGAGCACTCACCGCACCAGGTCGCGTGTGCACTACCTTGGACGAGGAGCAAAAGTAGATTTTTCTCTTATACGAATGTATGTCCTTTGAGCAGCATGCATACTTACCCAAGTTGGTAGCCTAGCCAGGGTTGAAACGTAGAGTACTCCGCACGAGTTTGATACCTGGTTTGCTCAAAGTTTTGAAAATCCATCTAAAATGTGAAGCCATTCAAAATGCGAAAGCAGGATCTTTGCAGATTCTCTGTGCGTTAAATAAAGAACCTACCAGTATGTTATCGAGAAAAAACATACCTCGATATACATGCCCCCCAGTTTTTACCAAAAGTTCCCAAAATGCTCTTTAGTTTCTCCAAAATTCCCAAAATACCCCTTATCTAAAGACAAATTTTTTTTGCAACTTTTCATAGGAAAATTGGTTCTCCCTCGCTAGAAGATGATAGAAATAGACAAATTTTTTGCAACTTTTCATAGGAAAATTGGTTCTCCCTCAGTAGAAGATGATAGAAATAAGTTTTTGCATGGTATCGTGGGCTCTTGAGATGAAATCATTCATTTGTAGACATAAATGCCGTTATTCGTTAGCTCATTGGTTTTGTCTAAGACACTCACTGCTAGAACTTTATTGTCATAAAATCTAATATCTAACCAACCCAAATGATTTTCTCATATTAAATTGATCACTTAATGTGGGAGAATAAATGGGAACAAGTGTTAAGATATAGATATGTACTTATAGATCTATCTCAACACGGGGCCAATAGTAAAGGGGCCCAAATGGGAGATGGTCTATCAAGAGCAAGGCTAACCAATGGAGCATAAGACCTTAGGGTTAGCTTCATTGAAGACCTCCAATAATGTGTGTAAAAGTCCTTTGACCTTAGGTAAGCTAGGGTTGAGCTTGAGGTGGGAACCCGGCCCAAGCTCGAGGTGCTTGTCGTGCTTGAGGTGCTTGAATGGCTCCATGCTTGAGGTGCTTGACTTGGTGCATGATTAAGGTGCTTGAGGTGCCTTGAGAAGCTTGCCTGAGATGCTTGTGGGAACACCCCCTACTTCAAGTGCTTAGTCATGCTTGATGACTAAGGGGCTTGCTCATCCAAAGTCAAAAATATCCCTACAAGGAGGGAGGCGAGCCTACAAGGGGGGGGGGGGGGGGGGGATGAGAGAGAACACACACACACACACACACACACACACACACACACACACACACACACACACACACACACACACAAGGGAAGCCCCAGCTTGAAGAGGCAGCAAGGACACTTGTCAAGTTCCTTCCCATGTTGCCGTCATGGTGTGCCTGAAGCCTATTGGTTGGCTACCTAAGGGGTCCAATGATAATTTAGGATATTTAACTAATTGATTTTGCATTTATCAAGTCCTCTCTCTCAAAGGGGAAAGGGGGACACTTGTCCCAAGGCTACCCATGTTGCTTGTAATGGCTCCTGCTTGTGATTGGCTAGGCCTGGAGGGGTCCAATGAGCTTCAAGCATGAGCTACAAGGGGGGGTCGACCCAAGCAAGCTAGGGGGGTGCTTAGGGGGTATACTCACCCACACACACTCACAAACACTCTCATTGTGTACTATGCAAAGTGCAAGAGCTCCCTCTCCTTCTCCAAGCAAGTAGAGGTTGAGAGCCTACACCAACACTCTTGGCTATGGAGTGCAAATCCATCCAAGAGCCATGCTTCAATGCTTGAGCTTGCCATCTATTTCTTCTTCATTACTATGCTATTATGTATGCTACCACAAGAGTTATGATAAGTGAGGAACTAGCTCTTTCTCGTATGAAATGTTTCTTCTTCCTCTTCCCTACCCTCATTCCCTGCTAGCTCTCTCCACCTTCGA
Organism: Adiantum capillus-veneris; assembly: GCF_014529385.1. Lineage (NCBI taxonomy): Eukaryota > Viridiplantae > Streptophyta > Polypodiopsida > Polypodiales > Pteridaceae > Adiantum > Adiantum capillus-veneris. The sequence goes on along the minus strand of NC_140941.1, from coordinate 57,406,740 downwards.
AGGTGTTTGAGGTCTTGGGATTGAGGCTTGGTATAGTTAAAGCTTTCTTCAAGTTTAGGTTATGCTATGATGGTGATGCATGAATCTTTCCATCTTCATTGCTTCACCTAGGTCACAAGGAACACAAAGAATGTATTGTAACAAGTCTCTCTTTATGGGAGAAATCATAATACAAATTCCTAATGGAGGGGGGACCGGCTCCACATAAATCCGGTCCTCAACTGTTGTCATGTTCTCTAAATTCTCTCTCTTACAAAAGTATTGTCCATGCCAAGTTAACTAATTGCTATAATTATGTTGCTATCTTCAATTATGTCTACCCGCTATGCTCACAAAATCATTTCTTGAAAGTACTCTCATTAAATTCCGCTACTCTCAAATTGAATAGGCAAATTCCATTACATTGGTATCAGGAGCATTTGGTTTCTCTTTTCTTGCTTAAGAAGAGAGGTCCTTAAGTAGCCTATAAATGGTTGATGTTGTTAATTATAATAGAGTAAGTGGAACTGGGATCTAATATCGGTTTTGTTAAGCCCACTATGTGGGGGATGGTGCACACCTCGTGAGCTTTGGACTTAATAATGGAGTCTTTTTAGACTTGTCTACGGCTTTACCATTATTGAGCCATAAGAAGTCCAAAAGGAGCTAGCCCTTGGCAACTCTGCTATGTTAGACCTACTCCTCTACTCTCTATAATTAACCACTTTGAGCCGTGGGTGTAGATACTTAAGAGCTGATTTTCAAAGGCTAAGAGGAGTGGCAACTAAGGTTTTGAACTGCCAAAGCATACACTAAGTATAAACATAAATTTTGTTAACATGGCTGACAATAATCAAGAGAGTAGAATGAACATTGATAGCTTTGATTTTGCACATGAAGGTGCTAATGATGATGCTCCCATGTTTGCTAATTATCTCGTTGCTAGGTTGCAGCAAGCTATGGGCAACCCTGCTTTGCAAGGCAAAGTTACTCAACAACTTCGTGCTTATGGAATTTCCCTTCCTCTCCCAGAGGAGAGAGAGCTTAGGAGGCCTCTTGAAGAGACCCCCAAAAGAAGACTCTCTCCCATTCGAGAGGACGAATCCAAAGAGAAAGAAAGCAATGAAAGTCTAAGTTCTTCTGAAGAGGTGGCTCCACGAAGACGACGGTCTAGACGATCGCCTACTCCTCCAAAGAGGAAAAGAGCAACCTATAGTCCTTCTCCTCATCACTCTGAAAGGCAAGAGAGGAAACAAAGGAAGAAAAGGGCTAGGAAGAGGTCACCCTCTTCTCCTTCTTCTTCACCTTCCTCCTCTTCCGATGAAAGTTATGGCTATTCTCCTAGAGAATACAAGAGGGGAGGACATCGCAAATCATTTCCTGCATGGCGAAGGTCACAAAAGCTAAAGAAGTTCAAGGAGGGAGGAAAGAGTATCTCTTTTCTCACCTACGATGGCACCTTTGGTGCTACCGACAAAGTGTTGGCCTTCATCCAGCAATTTGATGCGGCCTTTGGGGACGAGGGCTTCACAGAGTCCTCCAAGCTACGCCATGTAGCTATGCACTTCCAAAAATCAGCTCGTCAATGGTGGGCTAGCCTTCGTGGCAATGGAGAAGCCCCAAAGACATAGAAAACTCTACGAGTTTCCATCATGAAGCAATTTCTTCCAAGCTATACTAAAGATAAAGTTCTTACCGAATGGCGCGGCTTGAAGCTTCTCTCTCATGAGTCTATCAACAAGTATGTAGACAAGTTTTGGGATTTACATCTCAAAGCTACTGTCTTTCAAAAGATAGACTTTGCCGAGCAAAGACAGCAATTCTGTGTGGGATTAACTGAAGAGATGGCCGAATACATCAACTCTCAACGGCCTGGTACTATTACCGAAGTAATCCATCACACCATGGTTGCTTCACGCATCAATTTCCATCAAGGGGCTAGACGTAATGTCAAGCCCATGGAAAACAAAGATAAAAATGATGCAAAGGGGAAATCCAATGCACAAAATAATTCCCAAGGCACTTCCAACAACAACAATAACAACAACAACAATCGGTCCAAGGAGAAGGGAGTTTACAAAGGTAAAAACAAACTCTCTCCTGAAGAGCTTGAAGCTTTTCGCAAGGACCATAAATGTTTCAAGTGTGGGGAGCAAGGACATGGCTATCGTGCTTGCCCCAAGAAGAATACTCGCAATGAGACTCCTAGGGCTTCCACCATCGAAGCTCCAAAAGAGGATGCTCATTGCAAAGGATCATCACTCTCCTATGCTTGGGGAAAGGTAAGAGAGCATGATGCCTTCATCTTGTTTGACCCTGGCTCTACTCTCAACTTCATATCAATAGAGTTGGCCACCAAGTTGGGCATTCAGCTTTTGAGATGGGAGATATAGTAACAGCTAATGCAGCTTTCAAGGGACAACAAGCCTCCGTTACTCCCTTGATTGGGAAGTTGAGGCTTCATGTCCAAAGCTATGTCGACAAAGAAAACTTCTTCATCTCTCCTCTCCAACATCAGGATGTTATCCTAGGGGCACCATGGTTTGATCGCATGGCTGTCAACATGAAGTTCCCTGAAAGGAGAATTTACTTCACCTACAGGGGAAAGAACATGTATATAGATGCTAGTGAGCGTGGTCGCACTATTCCACTTGTAAATCCTCTTTCTTTTGATAAATCAATGAAGAGCTTAGTTTCTGCGTACATGATTTATGTCAAAGAGTCTCTAAAAGCTAATAATGTTTCATCAAATGAAAATGATAGGAATCAAGAAGAGTTAGACTTGTCTACTTTTCTAAAAGGATTTCAAGATGTGTTCATCGATGATATCCCTATGGACCTACCTCCAAAACGAGGGGATGATGACCATCGTATTGAGCTCCTTCCAGGAAGTTCACCGCCTAACAAACCTCCTTATCGAGTCTCACAAGCTCAACAAGAGGAGATTATGAGGCAAGTACAGGAATTGGTAGACAAAGGGATGGTGAGGCCTAGTTCCTCTCCCTTTTGTTCTCCAGTCCTTTTAGTGCAAAAGAAAGATGGTACATACCGTATGTGTGTGGACTATCGAGCACTAAACCATATCACTATAAAAAACAGATCTTCTACCCGAGCAACAGATTTCCCGTGCCTCGGGTAGAAGATCTGTTTGATAAGCTACAAGGCTCTACCTACTTCAGTAGGATTGACCTTAAGAGTGGCTATCATCAAATAAGGATAGTGGATGAAGATATCCTAAAGACCGCGTTTCGCACAGTCATGCCTTTTGGCTTGACTAATGCACCAGCTACTTTCAATCATCTCATGGAGAAAATTTTTAGACCATATCGTAAATTGACTAGAGTGTTCTTTGATGATATCATCATCTACTCCAAATCTTTGGAGGAACATAAGAAACATCTCCAAGTGATTTTTCAAGCCTTGAGGGAAAACAAACTTTTTCTCAACCAAAAGAAAAGTGAATTCTTCCTTCAAGAGATTCAATATCTAGGTCATATTATCTCTCACGATGGTATTCGTATGGATCCATCAAAGTTAGAGGTAATAAAATCATGGCCTAACCCAAGGAATCTACATGAGCTAAGAATCTTTATTGGTATGTGTGCATACTATAGACGCTTCATAGCAAAATTCTCTCAAGTAGCAGGACCACTACACGACTTAACAAAGAAGAACGTTAAGTTTGTATGGACTGCTAAGGAGCAAAATACTTTTGAAAAACTCAAAGAGAAGCTTACTTCCCAACTAGTCCTCGTGCTTCCAGATCTCTCAAAACCATTTGAGGTCCAATGTGATGCTTGTGGTGATTGCCTTGGAGCGGTTTTTCTTCAAGAAGGGCATGCCATAGCATATGAGAGCCGAAGGCTCAATAGTGATGAACGAGTCTTGGGCATTTATGAGAAAGAGCTTTTAGCTGTTCTACATGCCCTAGATACATGGAAGCACTACCTATTGGGGACTCCATTTATCCTACGAACCGACCACCAAAGTCTCAAGTATTTCATGACGCAAACCAAACTTTCCGACAAACAAATGAGGTGGGCAAATTTTCTTTCGCAATTTAATTTCCATATTGCTCACATAGCTGGTAAACACAATCAAGTTGCCGATGCACTTTCATGACGACCAAAAGTTAATGTCGTGTCTATAACTACTCACAATGATCTATCCTCTATGATAGATGAGTATGCTATTGACCCTTACTTTAGAGACATAATGTCAGCCCTTGCTTTGGGGAAGAAAGAGGAACCATTCACCTTGCAGGATGGTTATCTTCTCCACGGCAATAGGCTATGTGTTACCCATTCCCTTCGTGAGAAGGTTATGTATGAATCCCATGCTCCTCCATATGCAGGGCATAGAGGTATTCAACCTACTCTCCGAGGAGTAGAGACGTATTTCTATTGGCCTACCATGAAAGTGGACATACAAGAGTATGTTTCAAAATGTGTAGTATGCCAAAAGACCAAGTATGATAGAGGGAAGCAACCTGGATTACTCCAGCCATTGCCTACTCCAAATTCACCATGGGAGAGTATATCCATGGATTTCATCTTTGGATTACCCAAGTCTATCCATGGGAATACAGGAATATGGACAATAGTCGACAAGCTTAGCAAGCAAGCACATTTTATTCCTATCAAAAAGACTATTAAGGCACATCAAATGGCAACTCTCTTCATATCTCTGATTTTCAAGCACCATGGATTACCCACATCCATTGTGTCAGATAGAGATCCTAGAATGACCAGTAATTTCTGGAAAGGCCTCTTTGAAAATCTAGGAACAAGATTGAATTTCTCTTCGGCCTATCACCCACAAACGGATGGCCAAAGTGAGATAGCCAATCTTACGATACTCAATCTACTCAAGACTTATGTTACCGAAGTAGATCAACGCTCACAATGGGAAAAGTATTTACCTGTAGTAGAGTATGCCTACAATAATACTGCACATATTTCTACGGGGAAAGCACCTTTCGAGATCATAGAGGGAAGACCTAAAAGTCCCTTGCTACTCAAAGTACATGGGAAGATCTTCGCCGCCGATGAGTATAGCCGTGACCTACAAGAATCTTTTCAAAAGATTAGGGAGGCTATAGCCATCTCTCAACAAAGGCAAAAAGCTGCTGCTGATAAGCACAGAAGAGCCTTAATGTTCAAAGAAAATGATTGGGTCTTACTCAAGTTTCCTAAGGCTCGATTAAGGCAAACGACGGGCAAAAATCCTACGGGCCATCAAAAGTATTATGCTAAACTAGCAAAAAGATACTATGGTCCTTTCCAAATCTTGAAGCCCATCAATGAGACGACTTATCAACTCAAGTTGCCCAACCATTGGCTTATACACAATGCCTTTCATGTAAGCCTACTTAAGCCCTATAAAGGAGAGCCACCAACTGAACCAATTATTGAAGACCCTCCCGAAGTTGAAGACCAAGAAGAGGTGCTACAACCCGAAGCTGTCCTTTGGCATGAAGAAAAGGTACTACGACATGGTAAGATAATCCGACGGTATCTTATTAAGTTCAAAAATTATCCTTTTGAAGATGCTAAATGGATGCAAGGAGTACAACTTAAGGATAGTATGAACCTTGTCAATGCTTACAATGCTACATTAGAGTAAGCAAATGTACAACTCTCTTTTAAATGACTCATGTTTTTGTCTTATAAGACTAATCCTCTTTTTAATTGTGCACAAATTTAACTAGTATGCATGCTTAGAATCATGTTTGTGATGACGACGTCTCTCAAACACCAAGTAGAATTTGTCACTCTACTTTGGGAGAATGAAATGGACTAAAGAGCAGACATGCTTGCGGCAGCTATGTCTCCCAAGCACCAAATGGATTAGTCATCCATCTTGGAAAGATGTCGTAGGGTAAAAAAGGGATCCTCTACCCGCTAAGTACGATTGACTAATGACTAAGGCTTTATCTCTTCTACCTCATAGTCAAGGACGACTATGATTTCAAGAGAGAGGTAATGTCATAAAATCTAATATCTAAACAACCCAAATGATTTTCTCATATTAAATTGATCACTTAATGTGGGAGAATAAATGGGAACAAGTGTTAAGATATAGATATGTGCTTATAGATCTATCTCAACACGGGGCCAATAGTAAAGGGGCCCAAATGGGAGATGGTCTATCAAGAGCAAGGCTAACCAATGGAGCATAAGACCTTAGGGTTAGCTTCATTGAAGACCTCCAATAATGTGCGTAAAAGTCCTTTGACCTTAGGTAAGCTAGGGTTGAGCTTGAGGTGGGAACCCGGCCCAAGCTCGAGGTGCTTGTCGTGCTTGAGGTGCTTGTCCTGCTTGAGGTGCTTGTCATGCTTGAGGTGCTTGATTAAGATGCTTGAGGTGCTTGAATGGCTCCATGCTTGAGGTGCTTGACTTGGTGCATGATTAAGGTGCTTGAGGTGCCTTGAGAAGCTTGCCTGAGATGCTTGTGGGAACACCCCCTACTTCAAGTGCTTAGTCATGCTTGATGATTAAGGGGCTTGCTCATCCAAAGTCAAAAATATCCCTACAAGGAGGGGGGCGAGCCTACAAGGGGGGGGGGGGATGAGAGAGAACACACACACACACACACACACACACACACACACACACACACACACACACACACACACACACACACACACAAGGGAAGCCCCAGCTTGAAGAGGCAGCAAGGACACTTGTCAAGTTCCTTCCCATGTTGCCCTCATGGTGTGCTTGAAGCCTATTGGTTGGCCACCCAAGGGGTCCAATGATAATTTAGGATATTTAATTAATTGATTTTGCATTTATCAAGTCCTCTCTCTCAAAGGGGAAAGGGGGACACTTGTCCCAAGGTTACCCATGTTGCTTGTAATTGCTCCTGCTTGTGATTGGCTAGGCCTGGAGGGGTCTAATGAGCTTCAAGCATAAGCTACAAGGGGGAGTCGACCCAAGCAAGCTAGGGGGGTGCTTAGGGGGTATACTCACCCACACACGTGTTAGGAAATAAGACGTAGCTAAATAGATAATTGAGTAGATTACTTAATGGAGAGAGACAGATTTATATACACGAGATTATAGAGTAGAGAGAGAGAGAGAGAGAGAGAGAGAGAGAGAGAGAGAGAGAGAGAGAGTACACACGATATACGTGGTTCACCCAATGTGGGCTACGTCCACGGGAAAGCAGCCACTCAATGGCTTTAGTACTTCAAAACAAGAAGTAGTTTACAAAGGGATTATACCCTTAATAGAGCTCCCGCCTTGCTTCACTCTCACCACCTCATACTCACCTTGTTGCATCAACTTCACACTATGAAATGTGTGTAGAAATGGCCTCCTTTTATGGCCTTCTTATGAGAGACAGCCATGTGTAGCCGCCCTTGTGCGAATAAGTCCAAATCGGACCCTCCAATCCGCCCATGTGTGGCCGCCCTTGAGAAGACAAGTCCGCTTTTGAATTCGGCCACCGGCCACCAGCCATTGACTTCCGACCACCGGCCACCGGCCATTGACTTCCGACCACCGGCCATCGGCCATTGACTACCGGCCACTGGCCAACCAACCGGTTGTTTTTCGACCACTTTCCGGCCGCCGTCCGGCCATAATATTCCGGCGAAAAAGAATATTCCGGCAAAAAAAAATCTCGGGGGCCTCCGCCCCCGAGGCCTTTAAAGTTGCCCATGATTCTTGTCTGTGAAAAATTTGGTTTCCGGTGAGTGATTTTCCTTCACGCACGATGGCTTCTCCTCATAATGGGGGCCTTACAAATGTGCGCTTTTACCACAGAAAATTACAAAGGGTAAATCAGGCTCCATACTTAACAATCTCCCACTTGGAGACTGATCTCCAAACCAAACCTGTGACTGCTTTCCATTCTGGCTTCTTATCCTTGAATGCCGATTGAAGATGAGCAAAAGCTCAACTTCTCCTTGTTGACCACCTTTGTAAACATGTCTGCAGGATTTTCACTTGTATGCACCTTTCCTAGCTTTAGTTGTCCCTCTTCCAAAAGAGTGCGTATGAAGTGATATCTCACCTCAATGTGCTTTGTCCTTGAATGAAAGGCTGAGTTCTTCACAAGATGGATAGCGCTTTGGCTATCACTGTACAAGACACAATTGTCTTGTTTGAATCCAAGCTCTTCTAAGAATCTGTGAAGCCACAGAATTTCTTTGCTTGCCTCCGTCATTGCTACATACTCTGCTTCCGTGGTAGAAAGTGAAACCACTTTCTGCAGCTTTGAAGCCCAGCTTACTGCTGTGCCTCCAACCGTGAACACATAGCCAGTAGTGCTCCTTCGAGTATCTTTGTCACCTGCCATATCTGCATCAGCATACCCTTCTAGAAAAATATCAGTTCCTCCAAAATACAAAGCATTTGTTGTTGTCCCTTTTAGATACCTAAGTATCCACTTCACAGCTTGAAAATGCTCTTTACCTGGGTTGTCCATGAACCTACTCACAACTCCCACTGCATGTGCAATGTCTGGCCTTGTCCAGACCATAGCATACATTAGAGAACCTATCGCTGCAACATATGGAACTTTAGACATATAGGCTATCTCCTCTTGTGTCTTTGGACACATATCCTTCGTTAGTTTAAAATGACCAACCAAAGGTGTAGAAACTGGTTTTGCATTTTGCATTGCAAACCTTTCTAGTACCTTCTTGATGTAATCTTCTTGAGATAGCTTTATTGTCTTCTTCGTCCTGTCCCTTGATATTTTCATACCAAGTATCCTCTTTGCAGCACCTAAATCTTTCATTGAAAAAGATTTGGACACCTCCTCTTTTAGGTCTTTGATGTCCTGCATGTTAGCACTTGCAATCAACATGTCATCAACATACAACATTAGGATGATGAATTTCCCATCTCCCAAATTCTCCGTGTAGACACAGTGATCCGAGTTGCATCTTGTGAATCCATGATCCAACATCCATCGATCAAACTTCAAGTACCATTGTCTTGATGCTTGCTTTAAACCATACAAGCTCTTCTTTAATCTACAAACCATTTTCTCCTTACCTTTTACTTCATACCCCTTTGGTTGAAGCATGTAGATTTCCTCCTCTAAGTCACCGTGAGGGAATGCCGTATTTACATCCATTTGCTCGAGATTTAGATCATGAGCAGCCACAAGGCTTAAGACAAGCCTAATTGAGTTCATTTTTACAACAGGAGAAAATATTTCATTGAAGTCAATACCTTTCTTTTGAGAAAAACCTTTTACCACAAGCCTAGATTTGTACCTTTTCTTCCCACCTTCTTCTTCCTTTAGCTTGTACACCCATTTGTTTTGAAGTGCCCGCTTACCTTTAGGCAACTCAACCAACTCCCATGTTTGGTTGCGATGTAGTGAGTCCATCTCCACTTGCATGCTCTTCGTCCATTCTTCTTTGGATTCATGTTGCATAGCTTCTTCATATGATTCCGGCTCTCCAGAATCTGAGATCAAGAGATGGTTGAAGGAAGGAACAAACCTTTCTGGAGGTCTACTTGCTCTTGTAGATCTTCGGGGAATAGGTTGAGGCTCCTCATTTGGTTGACGTTGTTGCACATTGTCACCGTTTGCAGTCCTTGAGTCTTCACCGTCCTCAAGCTCCATGTACTCATCACCTGTTTCTATTGTTTGTTTTCTTTCCAAGTAATCTTTGTACATATTTTTTTCGTTAAAAATTACATCCCTACTCCTTAAGATTTTACCATCTTCAGGATTCCATAGGCGATACCCAAAGTCTCCTTCTCCATAGCCAATGAAGAAACACTTTTTGGACTTTGCATCTAACTTTGATCTTAGGCTTCTATCTATGTGCATGAAAGCCTCACACCCAAACACTTTGAGAAATGCATAATTCACTGGTTTACCTGTCCATGCCTCTTCTGGAACTCCCCCATCCAATGCCGTTGAGGGTGACCGATTGATTAAGTACACAGACGTACTTACAGCTTCCGCCCAAAGCTCAAGCGGTAGGCCTGCATGTAGCCGCATGCTTCGTGCTCGTTCCATGATTGTCCTGTTCATCCTTTCCAAAATCCCATTTTGTTGAGGTGTCCTTGGGGTTGTCCTTTGCCTCCGAACGCCATTGCTAGCACAAAAGCTTTCAAAAGCTTGGCTGCAATATTCGCCTCCATTGTCGGATCTGAGGCATTTAACCTTGGTACCTGTTTCATTCTCCACAAAGGCTTTCCACCTTTGAAATATGGAAAATACATCGGATTTATTCTTCATGACATAAACCCATGTTTTTCTAGTTGCATCGTCTATGAATGTTACATAGTACAATGAGCCACCAAGTGATGGTGTACTTGCAGGACCCCAAACATCAGAATGAACCAACTCAAGTTTTTTATTTTTTCTTTCATTTCCTGATTTTTGAAATTTTACCCTGTTTTGTTTACCATAAACACAATCTTCACAGAACTCTAAGTCCACTTCTTTCAAACCTGGTAGAAGGTTCTTTGTTTGAAGGATTTGCATTCCTTTGGCACTCATGTGCCCAAGTCGGTAGTGCCACACCGCATTGTCAACTTCTGTAATTGTTGCACAAGCTGAAGGTTGCGTGCTAACAGTACACAAGTAAAGTGTACCGACTTTTTCACCCTTGGCAACCACCAAAGATCCCTTTGAGATCTTCCACCATTTGTTTCCGAATGCAATGTTGTGACCTTCATCGTCCAATTGTCCTGTAGAGATCAAATTTTTGCGAAGAGAAGGAACATGCCTAACATCTTTAAGCTTCCATTCATTTTCGTTAGCAGTTTTGATAGAAACTGTACCTTTGCCGACAATCTCACAAGCTTCATCATCTCCCAAGTATACATACCCAAAATTACCTTTGGTGTAGTCTTGGAAATGTTGCTTGTGTGGTGTCGCATGGAATGAAGCCCCGGAATCTACTATCCAGGAATTAGACACATTGTCTAATGAGAGAATTAGAGCATCTTGCTCTACTTTACCTGCCACATTGGCCTCCGATGTTGGCTTGTTGTTTTGAGACTCTGTCTCCTTCTTCTTCTTGGACCAGCAATCCTTCTTGAGGTGGCCCTTCTTGCTGCAGTTCCAACATTCAAGAACTGGCTTTGTGCGTGACTTGCTCCGCCTTGAGCGATCACGACCCTTTTGGTTTTTGAACCTCTCCTTAAGCCTTCCTCTTGTTTCCACTGATAGTGCAGCACTTGATGATTCTCCTGTGCTTCTCCTTCTCATTTCCTCGCTTAGGAGAACACCCACAACATCATCAAACTTAAGAGTATTTGTGCCAGAGATAGAATTACTTACAGCCATCACAAGGCTGTCCCAACTATCCGGTAGAGATGATAGTATAAGGAGAGCTCGCACTTCGTCATCGAAATTGATTTTCACTGATCGAAGTTGACTTATGTTTGTGTTAAAGTCATTTAGGTGTTCTGCAACTGAACCATTCTCTACCATCTTTAGATTGATCATGAACAAGCGCTTCATAAGAAATACCTTATCGGATGCCGATGGTTTCTCGTAGAAGTCGTCAAGTGACTTCATCAAGTCCTTCGTGGTCTTCATCTCCGAAAGGCCACCGTTGATGCCAAGCTTAATCGGATTGTTCCCAGTGCCTTTCGATCAAGGACAATCCATGCTTCATCTGCCATTGTTGCGGGCTTCTTCGCAAGACCGCCTAGTGGCAAATAGAGGTCCTTCTGGTAGAGATAGTCTTCAATCTGCATCTTCCAATGTTGGTATTTTTTGCCGTTGAACTTCTCAATCTTGAGCTTCCCTTCCTCCGCCATAACTCCCACTCAATTCAAGGAATCCTTTCCTTGAGATAATTTAGCTACGAGCAAACCTTGCTCTGATACCAGTTGTTAGGAAATAAGACGTAGCTAAATAGATAATTGAGTAGATTAATTAATGGAGAGAGGCAGATTTATATACACGAGATTATAGAGTAGAGAGAGAGAGAGAGAGAGAGAGAGAGAGAGAGAGAGAGAGAGAGAGAGAGAGAGAGAGAGAGAGAGAGACACACGATATACGTGGTTCACCCAATGTGGGCTACGTCCACGGGAAAGCATCCACTCAATGGCTTTAGTACTTCAAAACAAGAAGTAGTTTACAAAGGGATTATACCCTTAATGGAGCTCCCGCCTTGCTTCACTCTCACCACCTCACACTCACCTTGTTGCATCAACTTCACACTATGAAATGTGTGTAGAAATGGCCTCCTTTTATAGGCCAAAAGGGCTACCCTCTCTTATGAGAGACAGCCATGTGTAGCCGCCCTTGTGCGAATAAGTCCAAATCGGACCCTCCAATCCGCCCATGTGTGGCCGCCCTTGAGAAGACAAGTCCGCTTTTGAATTCGGCCACCGGCCATTGAATTCGGCCACCGGCCACCAGCCATTGACTTCCGACCACCGGCCACCAGCCATTGACTTCCGCCACCGGCCATCGGCCATTGACTACCGACCACCGGCCAACCGACCGGTTGCTTTCCGACCACTTTCCGGCCACCGTCCGGCCATAATATTCCGGTGAAAAAGAATATTCCGGCAAAAAAAAAGTCTCGGGGGCCTCCGCCCCCAAGGCCTTTAAAGTTGCCCCTGATTCTTGTCCGTGAAAATTTTGGTTTCGGTGAGTGATTTTCTTTCACGCACGATGGCTTCTCCTCATAATGGGGGTCTTACAAATGTGCGCTTTTACCACAGAAAATTACAAGGGTAAATCAGGCTCCATACTTAACAACACACTCACAAACACTCTCATTGTGTACTATGCAAAGTGCAAGAGCTGCCTCTCCTTCTCCAAGCAAGTAGAGGTTGAGAGCCTACACCAACACTCTTGACTATGGAGTGCAAATCCATCCAAGAGCCATGCTTCAATGCTTGAGCTTGCCATCTATTTCTTCTTCATTACTATGCTATTATGTATGCTACCACAAGAGTTATGATAAGTGAGGAACTAGCTCTTTCTCGTATGAAATGTTTCTTCTTCCTCTTCCCTACCCTCATTCCCTGCTAGCTCTCTCCACCTTCGAAGGTGTTTGAGGTCTTGGGATTGAGGCTTGGTATAGTTAAAGCTTTCTTCAAGTTTAGGTTATGCTATGATGGTGATGCATGAAGCTTTCCATCTTCATTGCTTCACCTAGGTCACAAGGAACACAAAGAATGTGTTGTAACAAGTCTCTCTTTATGGGAGAAATCATAATACAAATGCCTATTGGAGGGGGGACCGGCTCCACATAAATCCGGTCCTCAACTGTTGTCATGTTCTCTAAATTCTCTCTCTTGCAAAAGTATTGTCCATGCCAAGTTAACTAATTGCTATAATTATGTTGCTATCTTCAATTATGTCTACCCGCTATGCTCACAAAATCATTTCTTGAAAGTACTCTCATTAAATTCCGCTACTCTCAAATTGAATAGGCAAATTCCATTACATTTATTCTCATAAAGATTAAAGTATGCAAAAATTGGGGCAAATCCATCCCAAAATGATACCAGGGTATATTGGGAATTTTTGAAATTTGAGGGGTATTTTGGGAATTTCCACAAATTACAAGGGTATTTTGTTAATATTCCCTTTTGATTTTGTGAAATGGCTCAACGCTAGAGACAAGAAACCCTTATGTGGCACAAGATCCATGTGCGGTGCATATGTGATTGATTCGATGGCTTCATCCTGCGATATTTATTATCCAAGGAGGTATATCGCGTTGTCCCCATTTCACGAGAGCGGCAGAGGTGTGCTTAAGGGGGCTCAAGATTAATTGACACAGACCTCCCCAGTGGGGATCGATGGACCAAGTCAAAAGGCACGAGCGATGCTCATCTATGTCGTTGGATCGCGGATGTGCTCAGTTGTGATCACAACATGATCATCATATGATGTGATCACAATGTGATTTTGCTATAATCACATTGTGATCGCCATGTAAGCCACACATGGGATCGTGGATGTGCTCAGTTGTGATCACAACATCATCATTAGATGTGATCACAATGTGATTTTCCTATAATCACATTGTGACTGCCATGTGAGCCACACATGGGGTGTGATTCAAACGTGACCCATATGTGATTCAGATGTGATCCTTGTGTGATAAAGAGGAACGTCAAAATCCAACATTTTCTTTATATGTTTCATTTACACAAGACCTGGCAACTCATGGACGGATAGATTAATGGCAAGACATTGGATCAGTGAGCTCGAGGTGGTGAGTTTGAACACACTAGTGCCCCACCTGGGCGTTTTTTTCTTTCCAAGGCCAAGAAAATTATTTAAAATCTTGAATTAATCCCCTTGCCCATCGGATGGCCCTAGATGCAGCTTACATGCACATTGTTGATCCCCATGTAGAAAAGGATGTCGATTAGTCTCATGGCTTGAAGGGGGGTGTAGCCTAAAGACTCATGGGTCCGGAAGCACACTCAAGCGTTTTTGCTAAATATTATCTACCATGTTGGAGACGTGCACTCTAGCGTGAACTTGTCTAAACCCAGCCTTGGAGAGTACACATTAGCTAACCAATCTTGGGTAGCAAATGTGTGTGCATGCGTTGATGCCATATATCAAAAGACTATTGGGGATGCTTAGCCAAAAGTGCTTAAGTCACTGGAACCCCCCCCCCCCCCCCCCCCCCCCCCCCCCCCCCCCCCCCCCCCCCCCCACCCCACACACAACACACACACACACACACACACACACACACACACACACACACACACACACACACACACACATCTAGGGAGCTCTTAATGGATGCTAGCTCTACAATGTAGAAGCTCAACCAATATGCAATTAGTAGTTGTGTGCATGAGTGAACTCAAACCCTTAAAATTCCACCGTATCTACAACAACAATGCCCAAATCGATGGTGGATGTAGATGATGGGAATAGTCTCTAGAGGAGAGTTCACTAGGGGCTGAACTGGTAATTATCGTGCTCAATTACTGTAGTAATTGTACAAGAGACAGTTAGTTAGAGGCCTAGTCTGACAGTTATAAATAGGACCCACTATTCATTTTGTGGGTTACCTTTTACCACTATCATCGATTCTATTCTCTTGGAGCTCATTATGCTCTTGTACTCTTATACTCTTTTATCATTAAGCCCAAAGCAGAATTTGGCTCACTGTTGTACTCCAATTATACTCATCTGAATACATATTCCAGTTCCAGTTTCCATTTTAGTTCTAGTCTCTTACTTCATTTCAGTCTTTGTCTGTTCTCATATATCTCAAATCTCTATTTGATTTTGTTTGCCTGATTTGAACTAACTCTAGTGACCAACCTACAATAGCTGTCACAAGTGGCTAGCTCATTCCATTTTGGCAATCACAATGGCTTAAGCTATGTTGCTCTTGACAGACGAACTATCTCCCAGTTGATGTTAGAGCTAATTGAAATTAACCATGCTACCTAGAGGAGTTTCACGTGGTAGAATGCCAATGACTAGAGTCCTAGATGATCTGGATCATGTCAACACTATACAAGAGGAGTTAAAGCCTGGCACTGCTACTGAGAGAGAACCTAGGAATGAGATAGATGTTACTCCAGATCCATGGGCAACTGATGAATTGCGGGATTTTCAGCACTCGATAGGAGGAGACGTGCAGAGAGAGCAGACCGACAAACTCGATCCAATGGATATCACAAAAGCATGAAACATACCGATGAAAGTGAGGGCAGCAAACAAATCACACATCTCCAAGACAGAATCTAGCAAAGAAGCTTGAAATGGATATAGTGACTGGGATTGATGACAACAATAAGCGGAAAATAGACATAATCATTACAGTAAAAGACTGTCCAGGGACAGGAAACCAGTTCAAAAAGCTAGAACATCATGAAAGTTCTACTGATCTAAAGATTTCTTTTCGAATCTTCAAAGGGGGGAAGAAGGATGAACCAAACGTGCACATTCAGGTGTTTGAATAGTATGCTGAGTTGAAGGATATATATGAGGATGCATGGGGAGAGTATTTTTCTTAAACATTGAAGGAGGCAGCTAAAAAGTGGTACTACCATTATTCAAGGTTCCAAATCAGGTCGTACAGCAAGATGATTTAAGCATTTTGCCTAGAGTACTCAGACAAGAGAGGGGATGAAGACATTTTGTGTGAGCTAGACAAGAGAAAGCAAGGCAAATTGTTAGACAAAAGCTACGTGGAAGAGAACAAGGAACTTACTAGACAATTACAAGAACCCCCATCAGAAAAGAGAATGAGAATTTTGTTCCTTAACAGCTTTAGAAGTAAGAAGCTAAGGGAACAAGAAGTTTCAATCATGAAGAAATTCAATGATCTGGTTCAACGAGCAGCGAAACTAGAACAACAAGCTAAAAAGGAAAGGAGCCACAAGAGAAGAGATTCTAGTGATAGGGAAACATCGTCCGAAGGGACAGATTCCAACACAACTTCCAGCTCATCTGATAGTGAATCATATGAAGAAAGTAAACGCAAGAAGAAAGGGTCGTGGAACAGGAAGCTAGAAGAAATTTCAAAACAGATAGCAGAGATGGACAAAACGAGATCCTCAGTAGGAAAGATCTAAAGTTGGCACACGTTAGATGAATGTTACCAGTGCACATACTGTAAAACTTATGGGCATGTGTGGAACAATTCTGGGATGAGGATTCATCACTTCAAGAAGTGGAAGGACTTATCTATGATTGCATTGACGAATCTGGAAGTAGTGAAGGTAGATGGAGCAAGTGGCTTCAAGGAGAATGAGACCAACAGAAGTGTTGAAGGTGGCATAGGCATATACCAAGGGAGTACTGGCCAGGGTAGAGGTAGATCTGTTAGTGTCAGTTGGGTAGTGACCAGAAGCAGAGGTGTAGTAATTGAGGATATTCCAATAGAACCTTAGAAGAAGCAGGTTGCTAAAACCAAGAAATGGGACTCCCAGAGAGCCACATGGAAGGCAAAAGGCAAAGGAAAAGTAGTTGATGAATGGCAAGAACAACAAGAGCTGAAGGCCAATATTACAAAGAACCTGGCAAAGAAGATGTTAGAACAGCCAGAATGCTAGGATAATTAAAAAACTATAGTCTCAAACTTCAAAGGGCTCAGGAAGAGAAGCAGCTCAGGCAATTAGGTGTCGAGAAAACAACAACTGGATTGGACGAATCCATGATAGTTGCGGTTGAGAGTCTGGTTAAAGAGGTAAGACAAGTCATATCACACTTGACAGAGGCTAGAGCTACTAACCTTGTGAAGGATCAATCAGAGTATCCATCACAAGATCAACTATCTACCAAACAAAAGAAGTCACCTCAGTGGAACTGTATAGACAGCCAGGTGGAGGATCCAGTTCAAATTGTAGTTCTGGTAATGAACAACACGAGATATATGTTAAGGTTTGTGATAGAATCCAAAAGATGACGGTGGCACTGGATGACATTAGACAAACATTACCAAAAGCTGTGAAATTCATAAATGAGGTTCTAGTAATTCAAGTGCATTACAAACTCAGAACAACGGGAACCGTTATCAGGGGTAATACTGGATGGTAGAGCTGGAGTTAATATTCTCAAAGAGCATCTGAGACAAAAATTGGGGATTCGAGATCTAAAATTAGCACCATTCAGGGTACGGATGGTTGACCACATGGTAGTCCAAGCCACAATTCAGTTGGATGGGTGTGCACTAGAACGGTCAGATAAGGAAAAGTTTGATTTATGATCAACACAGCAGAGCCCAGTTAGATAAATACAGAGATTTTAGATCAAGCAGTTGTTGGAGTATATGCGCATGTGCCTTGCCCGATCGCCAGATTATGGACACCCGCCCACTGACACCTTATTCTTGTGTACATATACAAAGAATAAGGGGCAGCTCATTAGTCGAGTCTTGCTCCACCCACACTGTCTACTCTCTTCTTCTCCCATTCCTGCATACAGACCGCTTCGTGCACGCAAGTATCTGCGCACACGCACTCTTCAACTGGTATTAGAGCTTAATCATTGTTGCGTACTTGAAGGAACATTAGCAAAGCTAATTTGACACTACTGTTGAAAGCTTGTGGGGGAAACTTAAAGCAAAGGGTATATGTGTTGCTCACACACACACACACACACACACACACACACACACACACACACACACACACACACACACACACACACACACACACACACACACACACACACACACACACACACACACACACACAGTTGGCATTGAAGCAAGGGAAGGAGAAAAGAGAGTGTCTATGTGTGTGTGTGTGTGAGTGAGATGCGCGCACACACACACACACATACACACACAAAATTGAAGAGAAGTAGCATGGCTATTTCCCAAAAGTGTGTGCAAAGGGTGTGTACACACACACACACACACACACACACACACACACACACACACACACACACACACACACACACACACACACACACACACACACACACACACACACACACACACACTTAGTAGCGAGAGATAGCATTGGCATTGGAGGTGAAAGAAGAGAGAGAGAATTTTTCCTCAACTTCGGTGTTTTTCCTCAACATCGATGGCTTGGCATCGGCTTCGAGCATTGATGCCTACGGCTTCGACGATGGATTTCGTCCGACAGAAGGCGGCTTCAACCAGGTTTTTCTCGACTCCAACATAGTGAGAGCATTTTTGGCTCTCTTTCAACATAGCTTCTCTAGCGACTTACCTCCCACCCCCATTCCGGAGCAGATTTGGTTCCGATGGACATTCCCCGATATCCCGACTTTGATTAGGCAATTTTGACTTTGATGACTCCTAGTTTCCAGCTCCGGCGGCACACACCGGTGCATAGCGGCTCCGATGGACCATATCGGAGCAGTTTTTCCTGCGAGCGTGGCTCTCAGACGTCGATTTTGATCACAAGTAGCTGGTTGTGCTTTGCGCTTGGTTTTTGATCGACGTGTTTCATGACCGACGACATAGTGTTGCAGTTTCCAAGCAATTTTGCTTGCACTTTGCACTTTCTTGCAATACAGACTATGTATGATTGTGTGGGGCATTCTAGACAGAAGTTTCTAGCACAATTTTGTGCAGTTTCATGATATGTATGCATTATGTGGATATAGGTTGAGCTAGCTATAGCTCGCAGGTAGCAGTTTCATAGGTTTACAACTTTTTTGGACAGGTACAGGTCCAAAGAGCCGCTCGTTCAAGAGTGAGCTAGTTTGCCAGGGTTTTGGCAGTGCATGTATGCCATTTGTGTATCTGTTTATAGAGACACCGAGTGTTCGTTTTGGTGCAATTTTTTTGTGAGATTTTGCTCAAAATACAGGGGAAAATATGTCTGTTTGTCCCCAGATTCTCGCCATGTTTTATGTGTATTTGTAGTTTGACTCTCTAATGTTTTAGTGGTTGCGCTTTGACTCCCACTTTGATAGTGATTGAGTGTTCACTCTCACTTTAATAGGTTTTGTTAGCTTGGACACATTTTAGTGTTCTTTGTACCCACTCTCGTAGGAGTGAGGATAGCGTATGTTTGTGTGGCTACAGATAGACAGTCGCAGGTTTTACAGATTTTTGTAAATTTTTGCAAGTAGTTTCTCTTGTGGGATGCATTTTGAGCTAGTTTGCTCTCTACTTGCGTATACGGTTATGCGCTTGACGCTCAGTTGAGCAGTTTGTCTCAGATTGTGTGCTTGCAAAGTTTGCAGATTGTGGAGTTGGTTTTATGCATATGTGAGCGTCAATTTTGATGCATTTGATCATGCTTTTGATGATTGTGTAGTGGTCAAGTTATCTCCCACTTTGTTTCCATTTTTGGCATGGCTGTATGGTAAAAAATATACTTGAGGTTTTACTCAGTTTATAGGGGAGACTCTGCCAGATTTCTCCCAGGTTTTCTTGCCATAGTTTCTTGACATTCACTTATGGTTACAAATATGTGTGATAGTTTAGAGTCTATAGTGATGACTCATGAGAGACGGTGATCTCCTAGTTGCCGATACTTGCATTGTTGGCATTATGGTCACACATTGCACATTAGACGATGTTGTTTCAGGCGTATGAGATAGCAGTGGGAGATCTCTGGGTGGTGCATATGAGGTTTTAACACATGCTAGAGTGGTGGCTTCATATGTCAGTGATGATGATGTCACGTTTCCCTCTAGTGTTCCTCTTGATTATATGTCTTTGCAAGAAACTTCTCTTCGTTGGTTGCTAGATGAGGATGCAATTTTCCACGTCACACCACATTGTGACTAGTTTAGCACCTTCTCTAGTGGGAGATTTGGTTGTCTACACTTGGTTGATGATTCGGCATTTGACATAGAGGGTGCAAGAGGTGTTTGCTTTTCATTGCCCAGTGGTGCATCATATACGCTACGACATGTGTGCTAGGTTCCTCAGCTGAGATAGAGTTTGATCTGAGTGAGACGGTTAGAAGATTTTGGTTGTCAAAAACTGCTTAGAGAGTAGTCTTTTGAGATGCATTGTGGTTCATGAGTGATTGCCAGAGGATCCCACAGTAGCTTGGTATATCCTATGCATGTGTCTGAGGTTCGAGACGGCATGTCAGTAATGAAATCGAGGACATGCCTTTCCTGACCGCCCATATTATGGGTGCTCGCCCACTGACACCTTATTCTTGTGTACATATACAAAGAATAAGGGGCAGCTCATTAGTCGAGTCTTGCTCCACCCACACTGTCTACTCTCTTCTTCTCCCCTTCCCACATGCACACCGCTCCACGCACGCACGCATCCGCACACATGCACTCTTCAACAGCTGAAAGGACAGAGATAGAACCTGGACTTGTAGAGCTAGCCAATCCATTTAATGAATATGTAGCACAAATTCTTACTCAAAAGGAAGGAGAATTACTGGCCAAATGAAAAGGGCGAGGTCCAAATTGGTTACTTCTATATGAGTAATATCGGCATGGATGAGAAACCCAAAATGGTGAAGATGAATGAGCATATGAAGCCATAGATTAAAGAGAAGGCTAGAGCTTTGTTTAAAAATACAAGGTTGTATTTGCATGGAACACACTGATTTGAAAGGAGTCGGTCCAGAAGTGTGTTAGCAACGGATACCACTGAAAATCGATGCCAGACCAGTGAAACTACAAAGGTATCGAATTAAACCCAAATATGTTAAGAAGGTCAAGGAGGAGATTGGCAATCTTTTGAAGGTAGGGTTCATTACTGAGGTTGCAAATAGTGACTAGCTATTCCAAATTGTAGTGGTTTCAAAGAAAATGGAATGTTAAGAGTATGTGTGGATTATAGGAAGCTTAATGCTCATACTATCAAAGACCCCTTTCCACTTCCATTTACCAATATGCTGCTAAACAAGATTGCTGACCATGAGATGTATAGTTTATGGATGGTTACAATGTCTACAATTAGCTAAAAATCACACCAAAAGATCGAGCAAGAATGACGTTCATCATTGAATGGGGAGTATTCATGTACTTGGTCATTCCATTTGAACTTTGTAGTGATCTAGCAACCTTCTAGAGGTGTATGATGGAAATATTCAATGAGTTCTTGCACAAGTTCCTGACGATATTTATGGATGATTTCACTATCTTCTCTACTGAGGAAATGCATATACACTTTCTGGAAATGGTTTTTGAGTGATGCAAAGAGAAGAGGATTCTCTTGAACCCCTTTAAATCAATATTCATGGTATGAAAAGGTCAGCTTCTAGGACATATTGTCTCTAGGCATGGTATTGAGATGACTAATGATAAGGTTAAGTGTGTTTAACAAGCTAGATCACCAACAAATGTATCTAAATTGAGCTCTTTCTAGTGACATGTTAACTTTTATCAAAGATTTATCCATATGTTTGCATCTAAGGCAATTCCTCTGTATGAGTTAACTTAGAAGAGGAAGAAGTCCATTTGGACCCAGGAATGTGAATAGAGTTTCCAAAGCTTGAAAGAGGCGATCAACAAGAAGCCAGTCCTTCGTAAACAACCACACTCGAATGTAATTTTCCATGTGCATGTAGATGCGTCTAAATGGAGATGGGGGCTAGCCCAGCTTGATGGGAAGATGGACTATCCAGTCTACTTCACCGATCACCGATTCAGTTCAACTAAACAAGGATATTCCACTATAGAGCAAGAAGCACTAGGAATAGTTTTCAGTGCCACAAAGTTCAAACACTACTTATTGGGAAAATTATTTTACTTCTATGTTGATCATTAGGCACTCCTCATTTTGTCAACTCATCCAAGGCAGGTTAATCAAATGGATGATGTTTTTGATGGAATTTGAGTTTAGAATCTTCCATAATCCAAGAAAGACACATTGTGGTGCAATTTTTCTTTCCAAAAGTATAGAGGGCATCTCAGATAAATCATTGAGGGATGAATCTGTAGATGCTGAACTCTTTTAGAATGCAGCAATAGAGGGACCATATTTAGAATGGTAGGATGTGTACAAGTTCCTTCACCTCGGAAGATTTCCAAAGGATTAGTCTCAGGCAAACAAAAAGACACTGATAATAAAGAGTTTAAAGTTCACCATCATTAGAAGAGCTCTATACAGATTAGGTATGGATGGGGTACTTTGAAGATGTGTGCCTATGCAAGAAAGGATGCAATTTACTCATAGGGGCTCATAGTGGAGATGCAAGTGGACACTTCTCCACTGATATCAGTTATAAGAAAGTCCTACAAGAGTAGGACTATGGTGTCAAAGCATGCTTGCTCATGTCAGAGTCTTTTTGCAAGACCTATGATATTTGTCAGCAAATGGGAAGATCGATAGCAGCTGACATGACACCTCTAACTCTAGTACACTGGGAGAGTTCATGAAGTGGGGATTGAACTTCATGGGTCTATTCAAGAAGGTCCCTCCTTGGAAGAATAGGTACATTATAATGGCTGCTTGTTACATGAGCAAATGTGTTGAAGCCAAGGCATTGTCAGATAACACTACAAAATTGACGACAATATTCCTGTATGAAAACATCATTTGCACATGTGGATGTCCCATTGAGATAGTCTCAAATCAAGGTACACATTTCATGAATGAAACGATTCAGATACTGAGTGAGATATTTTCAGATAACCACCAAAAATCCACTATGTATTATCCGAGGTACAATGGACATGCAGAAAGGAGTACAAAATGATAAAGATGATCTTGACAAAGATAGTTAAGAAGGAGACACATTAGTGGGATGCAAAGCTTCATACATCATTATGGGATTATAGAACAACCTACAATGTCATCAAACTGGCATGACACCTTTTAGAATGGTATATGGCAAAGAGGCATTGGTACTTATAGAGTCTGCAATCCCAAGTCTCATGTTAGTAGTGGAGCATGGCATGGACTTTAACGCAAATCTGAAACAACAATTAGATGAATTATTGCATCTGGATGAGATCAAGCAGCAAACCATGCTAGAACAAGAAGTGTTAACAGTGAAGGAAGCACTGTCATGACAACAAGATCAAAGTCAAGGAGTTCAAAAAGGGTGATATGGTATTGCTTTATCAGTCTAATCTAAAAATTGCATGGTCAAGACCTTATGAGGTAGATTGGGTGTTTTCTAATGGCACAGTAATGTTGAGAGATCTATGAGAACTACTATTGCCATGTTTTGATAATGGGGCCAAGAACAAGTTATACTATGCTAGATCAAACGAGGTACTAGCAACACCGATGCCAAAGGTCAGTTCAAAATCAGATAATGAGCCACTGAATCTATTCCATGTCAAACCAGTTCAGGAAGAGATACATGAATTTTTGCAACTAGTAGAGTGTTTAAGTATACTTCTAGTTCAGATCTAGAAACCTAAGCAACTAGTAAAGTTTGGCAATTGTAACGGTCACTGACGTGCAATGAATGACACAATCATGGGTAAAATTTGGTAGGAAATGATTAGGCGGCCTATCCAATGCATGAGCGCCACATTGCAAGTGATGGCCATAAACCCAAGGCAGCAAGAGCGTGGAGCATTCATGGTGAGAGTACATATAACTATATGTAGAGTGAACAATCCAACACTTTACCCTCAACAACTTGCACGACTTGCTCCTTGGCCCACAAAGATCCTTGTGCCACAGCCTATACCTTCTCCTTCCATACAATATTCTGAGCGTGCAACATCGTCGCCATATCCTTTTGCTTCTAGTGCATATGAAACACAACCAAATTAGGTAGCTGACTTGCAGGATGCTCTACAGACATTTTGTCTGAAGATGGGTCAATGGAACATCCAGATTAGACATCTGATAAAGATAACCAATGAACTTCTTCAGCTAGTAGTCAAAGCCTCCAAGATTCTAGAGAAAGAGTTGGCAAATAGGGCAGTGTCAAAACCTTAGTTTAGAGAGATGGTTGAAATCTTACTTGAAGCCAGAATCAAGGTAAACCAGCCACTTCCTAAAGGGTGCATTTACACAACATCCTTTTGTCATAAACTTGCCATAACTAGGTTGACCAGAGGCAAACGAACATTGTATGATGCTGACACAAAGACTTGGAATGCTTTAACGCCGCATGAAATGGAGATGAAGACTATCCATAAGGAGCAATTGGAGCAGAAAGCTCTTTATCACCTCATTCAGAAGGAGAATGTTGGCTTTAGTGCTCAAGGGGATTCCAGTACTCCACGGGTTATCTAGAAACCCCCAAAGAAGAAGGCTCTAGATAAATGGAGGTCAGTCAAATGGACTGAGAGTGCTTAATTCACATTGGATTACTCACGGAATTTTGGAAATATTCCAAAATTCAAAGCAAAGGGGGAAACAATGTAGATGATTGGAATAACATCTAAAGGAGAGTTCAAACTGGTGGCTAAGATGATAATTATCGAGCTCAGTTACTGCAGTAAATGTACAAGAGATAGTCAGTTTGACGGCTATAAATATGACCTACTATTCATTTTGTGGGTTATCTTTTACCACTAACTCCTGTACAATTACTACAGTAACTGTACAAGAGATAGTCAGTTCAATGGCTTTAAATAGGACCGACTATTCATTTTGCGGGTTACCTTTTACCACTATCACAGAGTTTATTGCCTTGGAGGTCATTATGCTCTTGTAATCTTTTATCATTAAGCCCAGAGCAAACTTTGGATCATACTATAGTACTCCAATTATACTGATCTTGTTACCATATACATGTGGTAGTGATGTGTGTGAACACACTAGGACTGCCGGGGCATTTTTCCCTCTTTAGGAGGTTTTTCCCCCCATGCATTGTATATACGCCCATCACTCTAGGGCTATCCATCTTTCCATTGCACACTAAGAAACACACTCTCTATTGTGTGCCTTGAGCTTCCTTCGTCTTCTCCAAGCTGTGTGCGTTTCTCTGCAACCCTAATTCCAACAATTGAGAAGGTTACGTCTTCCCGGGCTTAGTCGCCAGCTGCTCCAGCACACGCCTGCTCACTTTCTTCGATTATAGTGAGGTTTGGCGAGCGTTCGCAAGTTGAAAAATATTTCGGGTAAGCTCTTAGAGCTTAGTCTACTCAGATTTCTGATTCGGGCTCATTTTGGCCTCCGTTTCTATTATAGGCAGGTCTGCACAGGCAATTTTGTCATTTTGTGCAAAATTTTTGTCAGTGCCGCTTTCTGTATAACAGGTGCCTTGAAGTCTTCTACGGTTTGTGCTATATAGCATGTGTTGTGCCCATTCCGTTTCTCCCACCTTCGGGCAGTTTTCACATCTGGTGCAACATTTACCATGGTTGACAACAACACAGATGTTTTCAAGATGTTTGCTGCTAAGGACAGGTTGGATGGGGACAATTACCCTATGTGGGCTTATACGATGCAACACATTCTTGTGTCAAAGGGCGTTTGGAATGTTGTGCAGGGCATTGATGTACGTCCTGTTTCTCAGGATGTGTTGAGGATGTTGCAGGTCTTGCTGCAAGGATTGCTGCTATTAGAGTTGTTTTGCCTACGACATAACAAGCTCGTTGGGATGTAAAGGATACACAGGCTCATGCATTGATTGCGTTGTCTATGAAGCGCACCATTGTTCCTCACATCCGTTCAACAAAATCTGCAAAATAGGCTTGGGATATTTTGGTTGGTCTTTATGCAAGTTGCAATGAGGCTAAAATTGCTTTGCTGCGTAAAGAGTTGGAGTCGAAGATTATGCATGAGGAAGATGATATGGACACTTTCCTTGCTGGTGTCAAGGATATCAATGAGAAACTTATTTCTGCAGGTGAAGTCATTTCAGACAGTTCCCTTGTGCAGAATGTTCTTGATGCCTTACCAGATTCCTACTAGACTTTTGCTAGTACTTGGAGACTAATGACCCAAGGAAATCTTGAAGTTGTCAAGTTTGATGCATTATGCACATTGCTGTTGCAAGAGTCACTTTCCAGAAAAAACAAAAAAGTGACTCTTGATGTTGCAAGAGTCACTTTCCAAAAAAAACAGGACTAGGTAGCATGCAGTTGAACATGCTTTTATTGCTTCTCAAAGAAAGGGTGGTAACAGCAATGCAACCACTTCTTATGGTTCTGCTGTGAGTGGAAAAACTTCTATTCTTAATGCTTCTGATGGTAGCAATTTGTCTGGAAATTTTGGTGATAAGGGCAAAAAGAAAATGCATTGCCATTATTATAAAGCTAATGATCTCTTGATCAAGTCGTGTCCTAAGTTGAAGGCCAAAGAGGCTAAGAAGAAAGAGGGTGGTTCCACTGCAAATGCTGGTTCCACAACAAATGCAACCATTGTTGAGTCTTCTATGAAAGGAGATTGTGTTGCTGATGTTGATGCAGAATGGGCTTTTAGCGCAGAGTGCACTTACAATCGTGTTGTCCATGATGCATGCTTGTTAGTTGTTGTAGATTCACACGTGTGGTATTTCGACAGTGGTGCTACAAAGCACATTACCTCACATCGTGAATTGTTCACCTCTCTCGAGTCTGTCCCTCATGGCAATTCAGTCACTTGTGCCAACAATGCCTCTTATCCGGTTCAAGGAGTTGGAAAGATTGTGCTTACTGTTGCAAATGGCAGTTTCTTCACACTTGTTGATGCACTTTATGTACCTGGGATCAAGAAGAATCTCTTGTCTGTATCCGCATTTGCTAGACTTGGATTTGTAGTCAAATTTGTGGATGACAGATGTACAGTTCATGATCTCAGTTTTGGTGATGAAATTGTTGCATCTGGTCTTTTATGCCGAGGGATGTATAAGCTCACTTTATATGACAAGTGTGGACATGATTTTGCAAATGCTGTTGCAGATTCAAGGGCTATTTCAGATTCAAAACTTTGGCATGCACGTTTTGGTCATCTGAATCTTGCCAGTTTGCCACGTTTGCAAAAATCTGATATGGTTGCTTCTTTGCCACGTCTTGAAGCACCCGTCAAACATGTTTGTGAAGGTTGTATTTTGGGTAAGATGCAGCGTTATAAGTTTCCAAAGGATGGTTCAGTTCGGGCCACGTTGCAGCTTGTGCATAGTGATGTTCGTGGGCCCATGCAAACTCCGTCCTTGGGCAATTACCTTTACTTCGTAACTTTCATTGATAATTACTCTAGGCATGCTTGGGTATTTCCGCTTAAAGCGAAGTCCGAAGTTTTTATGTGCTTCAAATTTTTTTTGGCTATGGCTGAAAATGTCTCGAAATGTACTATGGGCACCCTCCGTTCCGATCGAGGGGGGGAGTATATGTTTGATGAATTCAATGCATTTCTGGCTAATCGTGGGATAAAACACCAATGTATAG
Source organism: Adiantum capillus-veneris (assembly GCF_014529385.1). NCBI lineage: Eukaryota > Viridiplantae > Streptophyta > Polypodiopsida > Polypodiales > Pteridaceae > Adiantum > Adiantum capillus-veneris. The sequence goes on along the minus strand of NC_140941.1, from coordinate 57,379,134 downwards.
TGCCTTATACACCTCAACAAAATGGTATTGCTGAGAGGAAAAACAAGTCACTTATGGAAATGGCACGATGTATGGTCAAAAGTCAAGCTTTGGCGCATTCTTTTTGGCTTGAGGCCATCATGTATGCCACTTATGTACTAAATAGGTGTCCTACAAAAGCTTTGCAGTCTATTACTCCATATGAAGCATGGCATGATAGAAAGCCTTCTATTGAGCACATGCGTGTTTTTGGCTGTTTGGCATATGCTTTGGTGCCACAAACATAGTGCAGAAAATTGGATTATAAGGCTGTAAAATGTATTTTTGTTGGTTATAGTGCTGAAAGCAAAGGTTGCAGGTTGTATCATCCGCAAACCAAACGTATTCTGGTTTCACGGGATGTAGTGTTTGTGGAAGATTCTGTTCAGCCCTTGCTGTCATGTACTAGAGACACTAAGGTAAGCTCACAGGACATTTATGACACTTTGTTGCCTCTTTTCAGTGGTGGAAATACGGATGTAAGTTCCAATGAGGCAAATGTACAGTCTATGGAGGTTTCTGAGAATGTTATAGATCAGCCTGTTACTGATGCAGATGTACATGATGTACTTGATGAGGAAAGGGCTGAAAATGAGCAGTCTAGAGGTATGCCAAAATGGCTGGTGCACACTTTGCATGACAGTTAATTGGATGCACCTTTTTCTAGTCGTACTTGTTGAGGCTCTCACCATGAATCTTATGCATCAGATTGTTATGCTTTGGCCGTGTCTAGCTTACATGATGTTGAGGAGCCTATGTCTTTTGATGAAGCAAAAAATTTAGAAAATTGGATGGCTGCCATGCAATCAGAATATGATGCACTTATAGAAAATGACACATGGACTTTATGTGATTTTCCTCCTAAAAAAAAGGCCATTGGTACAAAGTGGGTTTACAAGTTGAAACACAAGCCGGATGGTGAGATCGATCGCCATAAGGCTCGACTTGTTGCAAAGGGTTATGCACATAAAAAAGGCATAGATTATGAAGAGACCTTTGCTCCCAATTCTCGTATGACTAATGTGCGTTTTCTATGTGCATTGGCAGCTCATTTTGGTTGGGATGTACATCAATCAGACATTGTTACTGCTTTCTTGAATGGTGACATATTTGAGGAAGTTTATGTAACACAGCCTCGTGGTTTTGTCAAGAAAGGACAAGAGGACAAAGTGTGCAAATGTAACAAGGCTTTGTATGGGTTGAAGCAATCTCCTCGTGCTTGGTATGAGAAAGCTGACACTCATTTGGTCAAACAAGGATTTCGTAACAGTCCAACAGAAAGCACATTGTATGTAAAGCATGAGGGTGATGTACTTCTCATTGTGGTTCTTTATGTAGATGATTTGCTGATCACTGGACCAAATGAGAGACATATTGCTGAATTTAAAGCTGATTTGAATGCTACTTTCAAGATGAGAGATTTGGGGCTGTTGCATCATTACTTGGGTATACAGTTTAAGCAGTGTGATGGTGGTATTGCCTTGTGTCAGAAAAGTTACATGGAGACATTACTATGTAAGTTTCGGCTTGAGGATTGCAAACCTATTGCCACTCCCATGGAAACACGTTTGAAGTTGAGTCTACATGATGCTGGCGATCCAGCTGATGTCACTCTTTACCAAACCGTTGTTGGCTACCTCATTTATGTATGCAACACGAGGCCAGATATTCAATTTGTAGTCTCACACGCCAGCAGATTTATGCATAGCCCAGGGTCTAAACATTGGCAGGCTGTCAAGAGGATTTTTTGCTACCTTAGTGGCACTTTACATCTTGTCTTGTTTTATCCCAAGGGGGGATCATTGCCGCCAGATTTACATGCTTTTTCGGACTCAGATTGGGCTGGTTGTTTTGACACGCGACTGTCCACCAGTGGTTTTTGTTTCATGCTTGGCAGTTCATGTATATCATGGTTGAGCAAGAAGCAACCTACTGTGGCCACTTCGAGTTGTGAGGCTAAGTACATGGCAGTCTTCACAGCTACGATTGAGTGTGTATGGCTCAGACGCCTTATGGCTGATTTGGGTGTTGGATAGGACACTGCCAACACTATCTACACTGGCACTCAGAGCGCATTGGAAGTTGCAAGGAACCCAGTTTTTCATGCTCGCACAAAGCACATTGAGGTGCATTACCAGTATGTCAGGGAGAGGCTCTCAGCAAGAGAGATCAGCTTGGCTTATGTGCCAACACAGGACAACCTTGCAGATATTTTCACAAAGGCATTGTCTCGTGAGAAGCTCTAAGCTTTCCACAAAGCTTTGGGCTTACTCCCCTTTGTGGACTGATCATGTCCTTAGGGCATGGCACTTCCCTTTACTCATGTGCCAGCTCTCGTTCACCTCATCACTCCAAGGGGGATTTGTTACACATATACATGTGGTAGTGATGTGTGAACCCACTAGGACCACCGGGGCATTTTTTCTCTCTTTAGGAGGTTTTTTCCCCCGTGCATTGTATACACGCCCATCACTCTAGGGCTATCCATCTTTCCATTGCACACTAAGAAACACACTCTCTATTGTGTGCCTTGAGCTTCCTTCGTCTTCTCCAAGCTGTGTGTGTTTCTCTGCAACCGTAATTCCAACATTTTTTCCCTCTTTAGGAGGTTTTTTCCCCTGTGCATTGTATATACACCCATCACTCTAGGGCTATCCATATTTCCATTTTACACTAAGAAACACTCTCTCTATTGTGTGCCTTGAGCTTCCTTCTTCTTCTCCAAGACGTGTGCATTTATCTGCAACCCTAATTCCAATAGATCTGAATACATATTCCACTTCTAGTTTCCATTTTAGTTCTAGTCTCTTACTTTATTTAAGTGATTGTCTGTTCCAATATATCTCAAATCTCTATCTAATTTTGTTTGCCTTATTTGAACTAACTCTAGTGACCAACCTAGAATAGCTGTCACAAGTGACCAGCTCATTCCTGTGGGCAGTCAAGACACTCCCCCCCCCCCCCCCATTGTTGGGATTGTGGATTTTGTCGCACCTCACACCCATAAGAAAGCCCCCTAGTCTAGAAGTCATGTGGAGCATGCTCGTGCATTATGAAGGCAAGAGGTGTGTCTAAGCAAGTAACCTGTGTGTGTTTGTTTGTTTGTATGTGTGTCCTTCAAGCCAAGGCTAAAAGCCAATTGAGTGTCACAAGGAGGCATTACCCTTTTTTTTCTTTGCATGACACTTAGCATGTTGGAATTATTTAATGCCTTTGTCTTTTGCCACCACCTGCAGCTCGAGCCCCATTGCATCGTAGCATCCTTGCTCTACAATCAATGGCACCAACAACCCTGCAATAGTTTAATCCACTTTTCTCTACTCACGAGTGATGTTCATGCAGTTAGTTGGTTGTGCTCATTGTGCCATATCCTCGCTACAACCTTATCATCAATTTCTTGCACACGCTATCAAGCCTAGAGCTACTTCGCATCATCTCTTAAGCTCCCAAGCTCTAGCCCTGGCCTTGTTAACCCTTGGATATCCACTCGAGTTTCTCGTCATTGACTGCTTAGCCCTGCGAGCAGCCAATTGCAATCCAAATTTGCCTTCCATTAGCTGCTCGCATCTTCCCCATTCTATCTAGTCGGTGCTCATATCAATACTCAATGAGTTAGAATGCCATACAACTCCCGTTGGCCATGCCATCAATGCACATCCCGTCACTTTTCACCCTTTGCCTACATTAATGGACCCAGTGTTCATGAAAAATCAATTTCACAAACATAGAAAATTCCCCTTAGGATAAATTCAAAGAATAAATTTTACAAAATAGCTACCATGTATTGCAATTTAACGCTATTTTCTTAAATTGTTGAAGCGGATTTTCTCCTTCTCTAGCTAACTTCAATCAACTGATTTGGTTTTTCAACCGGCTCAAGGCTAAGCCGCTAAGCTGAGACACACTTTTCCTGAACACTTAGTGGACCCCATAACTAGTCTTTTGCTGCCCATACTTGCAATCGCTATTCAGAAGAACACACACTACCAGAACTACCTATATGTGAGTCCTCACCATGCAAATCTGCAGCCCGCTTACCCTGTCACATGCGCTGGCATTTTCAAAAAGTCTTGTCTATACAAGGGCATGGTCACGCGAGGCTAAGTTATTTGTAAGTCTCGACAGACTTGATGAAGGCAAGTACAGCAATGCCAAACGTGACGAAGAGTAGCAGGTACAGAGAGAGAGAGACTAAGGCATAGATAGGAGATAGAGAAAGCGGGCTAGCCGACAAGTAATTGGCATAGTATGAGAACTATACCTTTTAGGCAGAGTTTGAAAACTACGTCGATTAAAAGCTGCATGCTATTAGAAAATCGCAAGCTTTGTTACGACCAACTGAGCCTCGCATGAACATAGCCTAAATTGCCTCTACATAGGCTCAGAGTCTCAACCTATTGTTGCATCTCGCTTGCCACAAGCCTTGCCTCAAGAGGCAACATGACCATTGGCGCTCTGCACAACACCTGGCAACGTCGACAACTAATACATTGATTTACTTTTTTATTGGCACCTTCAAAAATAAAATAGTCAGTTCTTCTCAAAATCCATTTCCACCAAATCCTCAACTCCTCAAAGGCTATATCCCAAGCAAAAGACTCTAATCTCCATGGTCCTCTTCCCGCACTTAGCTAATATAGCCGCAAAAGCTCACATTAAGTGTCCATTTCCTCCACTATTGTCAAGCCAATGGCCACCCTAGAGGTCAAGGACCGGACTAACGGCCATTGTATTTTTTTGGCTAAAAATTGCCAATTTGGCGAATATTGAAAATTTTGAGATTTTTTTTTTGTCTCTCATTGGTGTAGACCTTAAGATGTTTTTCGCTAGACTTTGCTATAAGGTTTTGTATTTTGGGGTAGCTAGTCGCCAAAGATATGCCCACTAAAGAACTTGATGGTAGGGGAGATTGAGGGCCAAGTAGGTTTGATGAAACACATCACATTATGACATGGGACCCAAAATATTAAAGCCTACATGTGGTTGTAAGATTTTTTTACATGGAGTTTTAATGGGCTCCTATCATCATAATAAATTTTCTTTTCACTCTCCTAACTTTTCTATGATTGACCTATGCATGATTAACTAGATTTTATGTAGGAGGTCTGAGATCTTCACACTTCCTCATTTAGTTTTCATCTAAATTTCAAAGACCTTACCCTACTCAACAAGATGTTGTTCCTAGTAAAACCCTAATACATATAAGGTGTGTTGTGACATTGATACTTATTTGAAAAGTTTAGGTGGCACTCCTTAAACCACTTCTTTCTATTATATAAAAAATTGTAAGAGATGTTCCTTTTATCCTTACATGTGATATTGAAAACAATGACCAATTAAGGTCTAAATTAAATTTTTTGTTGAAAAAACGATAAATTGAATTTTAAAATATTTTGCTCACCAAATTCATAAATTTAGATTCATTTTCTTGCCAAAAACTTGAATAATATTTCAAGGTTAGTGTCCAAAAAAAAAAACACTGCTAATGGCCGCGGGCTAAGGGCTGGCTACTACTAATGGAGACGGGATCCTAGGGGTAAGGCCTATAAAGGGAGGTTGGGTGGAGGATCGAGGCTAGGCAATCCCAACAAGCTCCTCCCGGTGTTGCACACTAAGTGTTATGGGCCCTAGTGTTTAGCAAAGGCTGATTTGGAGCGGCATGCATATTCATCACATTAGTGCTATGAAGCATTTTGCACTCTATGTGAAGTATCTCTATGAGGTTATGTTTGGATCTACCAATCACCAATAGAGGTCATGGCTTCGGTTGGGTGCTTGTGGATCTTTCAAGTTCACCAAGATGGTTATGTATGTCATTGTTGATTTCTCAGCAATCTAGTATGATATTGTGATCCCCGTTTACCAGTCATATGGGAAGACTGTCTGTAAAACATGGGGAAAAACACCTCAGTACTGTCAGTTATCCAAGGGGATAGGCAGATTACAAAGTGTAATTTTGTTCTAAAGGATATGAAAAGTGCGTACGTTAGCACCAATCAATCCAATTAGTAAGCATTTATTTCTCTACTTGGAGCTTGCAAACCATAAGTCAAAGCATGTTTTCGACTAGGTTTCCGACTAGGTTTAGTCTCTTCATATATAAGTCAGGTTCTCAACCTTGAACACTAGTTATAGTGGGGTTGTTTACTGATGAAATTTGAGAACAAGTCAAGAACATAAACTTGGGTGATGAGTTATGTCAGCAAGCTACTTTCATGGAAAGTGAAAAGAGGTACTCTTTCGGGTACATCTTTGTTGTGATAACTTGTTTAGCATGCTCATGTGAGTTCTAAATGGAGTCTACACACTATGATTGGAATGGAACCGATAACACAAGATGGTTGCAAATGGACAAAAATGTGGAAAATCAAGATGTTACTCTTGGTTTCATTGAACCTCCTACTAAACGGTATTCCGATAAAGCAAACAATGGATCCATGAAGGATGCCACTGTGGAAAACATTAGTGTATCATCACTCTTGTTTTTGAGGACGAAAACGCTTCTCCAAGGGGGGAGTAATGTCAGGCCAAGGGCCACCTTGGAGGTCAAGGACCGGGCCCAGGCTGCTAATGGAGACGGGATCCTAGGGGCAAGACCTATAAAGGGAGGTTGGGCGGAGGATCGAGGCTAGGCAGTGTTAAGTATGGAGCCTGATTTACCCTTGTAATTTTCTGTGGTAAAAGCGCACATTTGTAAGGCCCCCATTATGAGGAGAAGCCATCGTGCGTGAAGGAAAATCACTCACCGGAAACCAAAATTTTCACGGACAAGAATCAGGGGCAACTTTAAAGGCCTCGGGGGCGGAGGCCCTCGAGACTTTTTTTTCGCCGGAATATTATGGCCGGACGGCGGCCGAAAAGTGGTCGGAAAACAACCGATCGGTTGGCCGGTAGTCAATGGCCAATGGCCAGTGGTCGGAAGTCAATGGCCGGTGGCCGAATTCAATGGCCGGTGGCCGAAATCAAAAGCGGACTTGTCTTCTCAAGGGCGGCCACACATGGGCGGATTGGAGGGTCCGATTTGGACTTATTCGCACAAGGGCGGCTACACATGGCTGTCTCTCATAAGAGAGGGCAGCCCTTTTGGCCTATAAAAGGAGGCCATTTCTACACACATTTCATAGTGTGAAGTTGATGCAACAAGGTGAGTGTGAGGTGGTGAGAGTGAAGCAAGGCGGGAGCTCCATTAAGGGTATAATCCCTTTGTAAACTACTTCTTGTTTTGAAGTACTAAAGCCATTGAGTGGATGCTTTCCCGTGGACGTAGCCCACATTGGGTGAACCACGTATATCGTGTGTTCTCTCTCTCTCTCTCTCTCTCTCTCTCTCTCTCTCTACTCTATAATCTCGTGTATATAAATCTGCCTCTCTCCATTAATTAATCTACTCAATTATCTATTTAGCTACGTCTTATTTCCTAACAACTGGTATCAGAGCAAGGTTTGCTCGTAGCTAAATTATCTCAAGGAAAGGATTCCTTGAATTGAGTGGGAGTTATGGCGGAGGAAGGGAAGCTCAAGATTGAGAAGTTCAACGGCAAAAAATACCAACATTGGAAGATGCAGATTGAAAACTATCTCTACCAGAAGGACCTCTATTTGCCACTAGGCGGTCTTGCGAAGAAGCCCGCAACAATGGCAGATGAAGCATGGATTGTCCTTGATCGAAAGGCACTGGGAACAATCCGATTAAGCTTGGCATCAATGGTGGCCTTTCGGAGATGAAGACCACGAAGGACTTGATGAAGTCACTTGACGACTTCTACGAGAAACCATCGGCATCCGATAAGGTATTTCTTATGAAGCGCTTGTTCATGATCAATCTAAAGATGGTAGAGAATGGTTCAGTTGCAGAACACCTAAATGACTTTAACACAAACATAAGTCAACTTCGATCAGTGAAAATCAATTTCGATGACGAAGTGCGAGCTCTCCTTATACTATCATCTCTACCGGATAGTTGGGACAGCCTTGTGATGGCTGTAAGTAATTCTATCTCTGGCACAAATACTCTTAAGTTTGATGATGTTGTGGGTGTTCTCCTAAGCGAGGAAATGAGAAGGAGAAGCACAGGAGAATCATCAAGTGCTGCACTATCAGTGGAAACAAGAGGAAGGCTTAAGGAGAGGTTCAAAAACCAAAAGGGTCGTGATCGCTCAAGGCGGAGCAAGTCACGCACAAAGCCAGTTCTTGAATGTTGGAACTGCAGCAAGAAGGGCCACCTCAAGAAGGATTGCTGGTCCAAGAAGAAGAAGGAGACAGAGTCTCAAAACAACAAGCCAACATCGGAGGCCAATGTGGCAGGTAAAGTAGAGCAAGATGCTCTAATTCTCTCATTAGACAATGTGTCTAATTCCTGGATAGTAGATTCCGGGGCTTCATTCCATGCGACACCACACAAGCAACATTTCCAAGACTACACCAAAGGTAATTTTGGGTATGTATACTTGGGAGATGATGAAGCTTGTGAGATTGTCGGCAAAGGTACAGTTTCTATCAAAACTGCTAACGAAAATGAATGGAAGCTTAAAGATGTTAGGCATGTTCCTTCTCTTCGCAAAAATTTGATCTCTACAGGACAATTGGACGATGAAGGTCACAACATTGCATTCGGAAACAAATGGTGGAAGATCTCAAAGGGATCTTTGGTGGTTGCCAAGGGTGAAAAAGTCGGTACACTTTACTTGTGTACTGTTAGCACGCAACCTTCAGCTTGTGCAACAATTACAGAAGTTGACAATGCGGTGTGGCACTACCGACTTGGGCACATGAGTGCCAAAGGAATGCAAATCCTTCAAACAAAGAAGCTTCTACCAGGTTTGAAAGAAGTGGACTTAGAGTTCTGTGAAGATTGTGTTTATGGTAAACAAAACAGGGTAAAATTTCAAAAATCAGGAAATGAAAGAAAAAATAAAAAACTTGAGTTGGTTCATTCTGATGTTTGGGGTCCTGCAAGTACACCATCACTTGGTGGCTCATTGTACTATGTAACATTCATAGACGATGCAACTAGAAAAACATGGGTTTATGTCATGAAGAATAAATCCGATGTATTTTCCATATTTCAAAGGTGGAAAGCCTTTGTGGAGAATGAAACAGGTACCAAGGTTAAATGCCTCAGATCCGACAATGGAGGCGAATATTGCAGCCAAGCTGTTGAAAGCTTTTGTGCTAGCAATGGCGTTCGGAGGCAAAGGACAACCCCAAGGACACCTCAACAAAATGGGATTTTGGAAAGGATGAACAGGACAATCATGGAACGAGCACGAAGCATGCGGCTACATGCAGGCCTACCGCTTGAGCTTTGGGCGGAAGCTGTAAGTACGTCTGTGTACTTAATCAATCGGTCACCCTCAACGGCATTGGATGGGGGAGTTCCAGAAGAGGCATGGACAGGTAAACCAGTGAATTATGCATTTCTCAAAGTGTTTGGGTGTGAGGCTTTCATGCACATAGATAGAAGCCTAAGATCAAAGTTAGATGCAAAGTCCAAAAAGTGTTTCTTCATTGGCTATGGAGAAGGAGACTTTGGGTATCGCCTATGGAATCCTGAAGATGGTAAAATCTTAAGGAGTAGGGATGTAATTTTTAACGAAAAAAATATGTACAAAGATTACTTGGAAAGAAAACAAACAATAGAAACAGGTGATGAGTACATGGAGCTTGAGGACGGTGAAGACTCAAGGACTGCAAACGGTGACAATGTGCAACAACGTCAACCAAATGAGGAGCCTCAACCTCTTCCCCGAAGATCTACAAGAGCAAGTAGACCTCCAGAAAGGTTTGTTCCTTCCTTCAACCATCTCTTGATCTCAGATTCTGGAGAGCCGGAATCATATGAAGAAGCTATGCAACATGAATCCAAAGAAGAATGGACGAAGAGCATGCAAGTGGAGATGGACTCACTACATCGCAACCAAACATGGGAGTTGGTTGAGTTGCCTAAAGGTAGGCGGGCACTTCAAAACAAATGGGTGTACAAGCTAAAGGAAGAAGAAGGTGGGAAGAAAAGGTACAAGTCTAAGCTTGTGGTAAAAGGTTTTTCTCAAAAGAAAGGTATTGACTTCAATGAAATATTTTCTCCTGTTGTAAAAATGAACTCAATTAGGCTTGTCTTAAGCCTTGTGGCTGCTCATGATCTAAATCTCGAGCAAATGGATGTAAATACGGCATTCCCTCACGGTGACTTAGAGGAGGAAATCTACATGCTTCAACCAAAGGGGTATGAAGTAAAAGGTAAGGAGAAAATGGTTTGCAGATTAAAGAAGAGCTTGTATGGTTTAAAGCAAGCATCAAGACAATGGTACTTGAAGTTTGATCGATGGATGTTGGATCATGGATTCACAAGATGCAACTGGGATCACTGCGTCTACACGGAGAATTTGGGAGATGGGAAATTCATCATCCTAATGTTGTATGTTGATGACATGTTGATTGCAAGTGCTAACATGCAGGACATCAAAGACCTAAAAGAGGAGGTGTCCAAATCTTTTTCAATGAAAGATTTAGGTGCTGCAAAGAGGATACTTGGTATGAAAATATCAAGGGACAGGACGAAGAAGACAATAAAGCTATCTCAAGAAGATTACATCAAGAAGGTACTAGAAAGGTTTGCAATGCAAAATGCAAAACCATTTTCTACACCTTTGGCTGGTCATTTTAAACTAACGAAGGATATGTGTCCAAAGACACAAGAGGAGATAGCCTATATGTCTAAAGTTCCATATGCTGCAGTGGTAGGTTCTCTAATGTATGCTATGGTCTGGACAAGGCCAGACATTGCACATGCAGTGGGAGTTGTGAGTAGGTTCATGGACAACCCAGGTAAAGAGCATTGGCAAGCTGTGAAGTGGATACTTAGGTATCTAAAAGGGACAACAACAAATGCTTTGTATTTTGGAGGAACTGATATTTTTCTAAAAGGGTATGCTGATGCAGATATGGCAGGTGACAAAGATACTCGAAGGAGCTCTACTGGCTATGTGTTCACGGTTGGAGGCACAGCAGTAAGCTGGGCTTCAAAGCTGCAGAAAGTGGTTTCACTTTCTACCATGGAAGCAGAATATGTAGCAATGACGGAGGCAAGCAAAGAAATTCTGTGGCTTCACAGATTCTTAGAAGAGCTTGGATTCAAACAAGACAATTGTGTCTTGTACAATGATAGCCAAAGCGCTTTCCATCTTGCAAAGAACTCAGCCTTTCATTCAAAGACAAAGCACATTGAGGTGAGATATCACTTCATACGCACTCTTTTGGAAGAGGGACAACTAAAGCTAGGAAAGGTGCATACAATTGAAAATCCTGCACACATGTTTACAAAGGTGGTCAACAAGGAGAATTTGAGCTTTTGCTCATCTTCAATCGGCATTCAAGGATAAGAAGCCAGAATGGAAAGCAGTCACAGGTTTGGTTTGGAGATCAGTCTCCACGTGGGAGATTGTTAAGTATGGAGCCTGATTTACCCTTGTAATTTTCTGTGGTAAAAGCGCACATTTGTAAGGCCCCCATTATGAGGAGAAGCCATCGTGTGTGAAGGAGAATCACTCACCGGAAATCAAAATTTTCACGGACAAGAATCAGGGGCAACTTTAAAGGCCTCGGGGGCGGAGGCCCCCGAGATTTTTTTTTCGCCGGAATATTCTTTTTCTCCGGAATATTATGGCCGGACGGCGGCCGGAAAGTGGTCGGAAAACAACCGGTCGGTTGGCCGGTGGCCAGTAGTCAATGGCCAATGGCCGATGGTCGTAAGTCAATGGCCGATGGCCGGTGGTCGTAAGTCAATGGCCGGTGGCCGGTGGCCGAATTTAAAAGCGGACTTGTCTTCTCAAGGGCGGCCACACATGGCTGTCTCTTCATTTCATAGTGTGAAGTTGATGCAACAAGGTGAGTGTGAGGTGGTGAGAGTGAAGCAAGGCGGGAGCTCCATTAAGGGTATAATCCCTTTGTAAACTACTTCTTGTTTTGAAGTGCTAAAGCCATTGAGTGGCTGCTTTCCCGTGGACGTAGCCCACATTGGGTGAACCACGTATATCGTGTGTACTCTCTCTCTCTCTCTCTCTACTCTATAATCTCGTGTATATAAATCTGTCTCTCTCCATTAAGTAATCTACTCAATTATCTATTTAGCTACGTCTTATTTCCTAACAGGCAGTCCTAGGGTCTCATATCAACGAGCTCCTCTTGGTGTAACTTCTTCATGGTCGACTTTTGACCCCTCCCCCACACAAGAGCCCTTCCCACGGCCGCCTGCTCCTCGGTTGTTCCTCTTTGCATGCTCCATGCATGCTTTTCATGACCGTCACATCACTTAGCCTGCCCCTTGATCCGTAAGCTGAGAGAGAGAGAGAGAGAGAGAGAGAGAGAGAGAGAGAGAGAGAGAGAGAGAGAGAGAGAGAAGAGAAAAAGAAGATCATGCCTGATTTTCCCCTCTTCCATAGATCACCATTCCCTGAGCTTTGATACCAATGTGAGACCTTGGGACTGCCTAGCCTCGGTCCTCCACCCAATCTCCCTTTAAAGGCCTTGCCCCTAGGATCCTGTCTCCATTAGCAACTAGCCCTTGGCCCGGTCCTTGACCTCTAGGGTGGCCCTTGGCCTGACAACTATGCTCTTGCAACACTTCATCTTTGGAATGTATGTCCTATCAGTTCACCACTTTGACTTTTGCATGATGTGTATGTACATATCCATGTCTATGCATTTATGCCCAATCTTGTGAAAGGACTAGACACTACTATCAATCTGATAGTAAGACCTTCCTCGAGGACCATAAACACGTGTACCATCAATGATGTGTATGTTATGCATGCGAAGTCATTAGGCTCCTATGACAAACCTCATACAAGTAGGCAAACACAAACATGAACCACATACAACAAGCATGCAAACATCAAGAAGAGGAATCACTACAAGAAATCAGAGAACAAAATTAGAAGCAACAACCAAGAACAAAGGTCGAGGCGGTTTTCACTTCCACAATTATGGTCCCTTAATACTAGTAGAATGTAGCTTATAACACGACAATATCTAGTCTAGGTGGCAATAAATTTTTGCCATCCAAGAACTTTCTCTAGGACCATATCCACCGAACCTTGGTTCTTGATAGCCACATGTTAGCTTCTCAGCTAACAAGAGGAAAAAAAGAGCATCAAACAGGGCACCAAGTAGGACTCCACACGTTTTTTGAAGACTAATCATTGTAATTGAAGCAGTTACTTGTGTGTGTGTGTGTGTGTGTGTGTGTGTGTGTAGCATGTGCAACATGCAAGGACCATGTGACTAGCTAGCATATATAAGTAGCTCTTTGTTATCTATTTTGTGTGCATTAAGCAACTTATTTTTCATCTAATCTATTTCCTCAAGCTTTGCACTAATTCTACAAGCATGCCATTGCCATGAATGGCATGCTAATCTACCCACCTTAACCCTACATCATCCATACACAATCTGGCATCGCTTATAAGAGGCTATCTCTATACTAGAGAAGCTCAACCAATACACAATCTCTAGTTATTGATGGTTGTTTACTCTATGTGTAAAGGATCTAGACTAGTGTGAAAAAGGGGTTGGGCAAGTTTGTTTTTGGTGTACAAACAACCTTAACTTTGTAGGAGAAGAGATCATCTTTTGATGAAGAAACATCCTATGCAAAGATATTGTTGTTGGTGTACAAACAACTTTAGCTTTGTAGGAGAAGAGATTGGCTTTTGATGAAGAAACATCCTATGAGAAGAGTGGATCAGGACTATCCAGTAGTTGATCATGTGGAAAATGTGAGGGCGGTGGAGCTTGCGATAACAGCAATCCCCCCATTGATGGACTTGCAATCATGTTCTTTTGAGCACAAACAAAGGCCACCTTTAACTCTTATTGATCATGGTGATAATTAAGTTTCTTGTCTCCATTGAGGGCCTTACATTCATGTCCCCCTAAGCACAATGAAAGGCAATAATGGAGATTGCATCCATTCTTGAGTCAATCACCACTTTTACCTTTTTTCCATGCACCCATAGCTAGAAACAACATTTAATCTCATTGGCATCCACCCAGGCTAACTCTTGGTACAAGTAGTTTACAATCTCCATAACCAACGTTGTCAGGGGATATGTGTTCGAAATGTGAGCCGGGGGCCTCTGGCTATGAGAGTTGAGAGAGGGAATAAGAACAACATGTGAAAAAGGCTATGGCAATCATCGTAAAATTCAATTAATCAGATCAAGCTCTGAGTACATTCTCGTCAATAGCCAAGGTGGGTTGTTAGCAACACCGACACTTGGGTCCACTAAATTCTAGGAGTTTGGGCTCCCTTTACAGTTACCCGGGCCGTTAAGGACATCGGGACTTAACATAATATTTAATCAATCTTCAACATGTTGACGGTGAGGGAGTTTTCCTCCATGTAGCTCTTCCTGCTTCAATTTTCCTTATGAGATTTGCAAATTAACTCTCTGTAGAATTCTCTAATCACCTCTGTCATCTGCCTCATGCTTAATTGAGAGAAATCTGTAAAAATTCACCGTCTTCCTTGTTCTTCACCTTCTTCATAGATGCTCACTTTTACTCCTTCACTTTCCCTTAAACTTGCCAATAGCTTAGGGCTTTACGGTTCTTGTTCTGTATATATGCCTGCTCTTTCCTTTGCTTAACCTCAAACCTTGGTTAGACCTTTTTTGATCTTCTCAATCATGCCATGATTGTGTTGCTTCAAAAGAGAGAGAGAGAGAGATCGATGTTTGCTTCCTTGCGTCAAGGTCCCGAGAGAGACTCTTTGAGGCCTCTGGCTTTCCCTCCTGCAAAATCCCCTCTTGTATTGTTTATGGCCGAGAGCAAGATTGATCTCCTCATTTTGCTTTGTTCCCAAAGCGAGAGAGAAAAAGCCTCCTCTCTTATTCCCTCCAAATAGCCTCCTCTTGCTTTGCTAACCGAGGAGGACGAGAGAGAGAGAGAGAGAGAGAGAGAGAGAGAGAGAGAGAGAGAGAGAGAGAGAGAGAGAGAGCCTTTGCTTCTCCCTTTCAGAGAGAGAGACCCCGCCCTCCCTTTTTGCTTTGCTAAGCCTTGCTAACCAAAAACCCTCTCGTTCTCGCCCTCCAACTCCCTATATATAAGTCTCCCCCATGTAGTCACGGGACTGTGATTGACGTGGCATGGCAGTTGGACTTCGAGCTTTGCCAAATGCATCGCAACCGGCCCCAAACTTGATCGTCTTCACCTGCCAAACCATTTTTGCTTCATGGGCATCGCCTTTTGAGGCTTATGATGACTGGCGCGATCAAATTTTTCTCCCATGCGCTCTTGTTCTTGCTGTTGAACGCCATGATCCTCGTTTTTTTCTTTGCTTACACACTAAAGCCCCTTTAATTCACCAAGTGGGTGGCCCTTAGTGGGTGGCCATTGACTTCCCATAGTGTGCGATCATTTGGGTTATAGTGGGCGGCCATAGCCCTTGTAAGGGCACCACATTTGGCATACATGCCGGCCAATCAATACACTCCGTGAGACGTCATTTCGGACAATAAGCTCATCAAGAGCTTTTTGTGCTTTTGTAATGGCACTACATTAGGCATACATGCCGGCCAACATATTGCAAGAGGCACAACAAATTTCTCCATTAGCCCCTATCAAGCAATCTCATCATGAGTCTCGTTGCCCGTATCAAGATCTTGAACATAAAAAGACCCACTCAAGCAATTATTGTGCTCTTTGAAGTGCATCACATTCGGAATACATCTCAACCAAAGCACTACTAAAGCATCGTATTAGGCATACTTATTGGCCAAATCATCATCCAAGTACCGCATTTGGCCCATATCCAGTGCCAAGCCATCCATAGCTTTCCCGTCATTTCCCTATTTGATATTTCTTGTCATCAATGTATTGCAAGAGATGGAATACCAGACAAGATACTCCTCGAGCACTTATTCTATTGCGTTCAAAACCTGCCTGTAGCTCAAAACTCCCTGATGGAACAACGATCGAGCGGGCCCTCGATGAATCTTTAACGACCAATATCTTGGTAGCCATAACTTCGATCACTGATCTCGAATGCACTTCACAAAGTGAGCACTTCATGCCCGTGCATTCACTTCATTTTTGTCCTCTCAGGTGCAGTTACCCAATTCGGTACGGATCTGCAATCGACTCCTTAAACTTCAAACTGCAATAACTTTTGCATCGTAGCTTCAATTGATGAACCGTAAAGACAGGGTGGTAGAGCACTTCAAGCACTATAGTTCTAGATCACAATCTCCCATATGTGATCACTTCAAGCATACTCCTTTTTAGCATCATTAAGGCATCTGTTGGCCCTTTAAAGCCGCATCTAGCATACATTAATCATTAACCCTTGCGTGTTATCAAGCCCTGATCACTGATAACTAATCAAGTAGACTTCAATCAAGCACAATGTGCATCCTTTTGATAATTTTCCCATCATGGAAGTAGAGCTGCACGACAACGTGCCACACCTGAACTACATTTGCTTTTGCTGAAATGGGTAGATTCAAAGAACCATTTGGGTGCTTGTTGAGACAATATTGATATACAAGACCAAAAGTTAACACTCTAGCAATGATGTTTTCATCCAACAACATGTTTTGGGGCATGTACGTAATGTATTCCTTTGGGGGGTTCACTATTTCTTAACTCTCCATATCACATGATTTATTCTTAGATCCACATATGTGTGAATTTTTACTGAATACAACACACTCGCTCTAGTTCAACCTGTGTATGTCCCCTTTGGTTGGTAACCTTATGGTATGTTCAAAAAGTAGGATTTTGGGGCTAGATAGCCCCTTCAATTTAAATCCCATTCTTATATATGACATATTTGTGAGCAACACGGCAGAGTGTATTCTTGATGTGAGATGCAATCAGACTTGGAACCTTGTGCCTCAGTCATGTTCATTGACTTGGGTGGCATTACTAGCCTCTTGAAACCTACAACTTGTTTGATGCACTTCGTGACCTCCCTTTATGTAAGAATAAATGTCCTATGGCTTTAAGCCTACCGGTTATTCTAGAAGATGCATGCATGGCAAGGGGTCTATATATAAATGGCATGGCTAAGTTCTATAAGAGACCAGAGTTGGTTGATGGAGCTTCAATGTGCTTTCCCTAGTCTAGGCAGAGAAGGAGGTGTATCATGAACAAAGAAGATGTGTATTGATTCAAAATCTCTATGGTAGATTGAGTTTGTTAACACAATTTTTGGATGAGTGGTTGGCTCCATAAATCCGGCCCTCAATTGGTGTCAAGAGCTGTGTGTGTGCGTGTGTGTGCGTGTGTGTGTGCGAGTGTGTGTGTGTGTGCGTGCTTATGTGGATTTTGAAAACTATTACATGAGTAGGTAATCTTTCTTAATCATAAGTTGAATTCAATTTTCTAGTATTGGTATCAAAGTAATTTGATTTTTATTTCTTTATCAAGAGAGAATGGTATAAGAAATTTAAGCACCAATAATATTGCTCATAATTTGCAACTACCCCAAGAAAATTTAAATCTAAAAAGCACCATCACCATGCTTGATAACAATCTAAAGAATAATGGGAGTAATAAACTTCATAATCTTGATTAAATTGATGATGTTGCCACTCCTTATGGAGTTTGGGCTATTGCATTTCTTGCTTGTTTGTAGATTGCAGAAGCCATGGCAAATACTGCTTTGCAAATGCTAGTGCAAACACGAGTCTAGAGCAATGATTTGGTTCTTGTTTCTCAAGAAGGGGAAATTCGTAAGACAACTCAATAATAGACTTCGAGACAAGTTTACTTAGGTGAGGAGGAGCATTCTCATAAAAAAAGAGGAAGAAGTCCTTTATGCAAGGTTGATGGATCTTTATGAAAGCCAATAAATTCTAGAGATAGATATCGTGTGAATGACATTTGTGTGACTTCAGATAACAAAGTTATCCAACCTTTTACAAAGTGATATCCTCCTTCCCCTAAGAAGAAGAACCCTTGGTCGAGTTCCTCTCCTCATACTAAGGAAGATGAGAGGAAACCCCAAAGGAAAAGGAAGAAGAAAAGTTCCCCTCTCCTCCTTCTTCATCCCCAAACTCAACTGATTCTAAGATTGAATCATCACCCAAAAAATGGCCTCTCAAGGAGCCAAAGCATATCCGACATCATCACTCTTATGATGCTTTAAAGATACCTCATTGTTTGGAGAAGTACAAGAGAATGGCCATTCTAAAGAAAAAAAATCAGAATAATCAAAGGATGAAGCGATACAAACAAGGAAAAAATGTGCATTCATGACCTATTAGTGTTTAAAGAATGATGATACCTATAAAAGTTCCTAGGAAATTCATTCTGGATTTTGAAATGATTTTATGGGAACAATACAACATTAAAACACATTCCTAGAAGCCCTCAAGAGTGTGCTAAAGGGTCACCCAAGAAAGAGGGAAGTGGCATAGAGGTGCATTCATTGTGTACTAGCTATGAAATAAGAATGGTGCTACCTTCAAAAGTGCCTAGGGAATTCATTATGGATTTGAACGTGCTTTAATTGGCCCAATAAGCTATTAAAATGGGTACTAGTTGCCCTTTAGGAGTGTGCTTAAAGGCTTAGTAGGAGGAGAAAATTGAGAACCAAGGCAAAAATTTGTGGCAAAGGAAAGAATGAGTGGCTAAGTGGTGGGAGAGCAATCCAAGGAAGGGGTGCCCTAGCTTAGTGTTTGGAAGTAACTTTCGTCTTTCCTCTTCCACACCTTTACATCACAAAGTGAGGCTCTCTTTACCAAGAATATCATGCTCAAATGTGAGGTATAGATTTAGGTCATGTAGGTTGATGGGTCGACATTTTTCTTCCAAGAAGAATCGAGAATTGTCATAGCTCTCTTCTCCTACTCTATCTATATACAAAACTCCATGACCATGAAGCTCTACTATGATTTGTATGAAGAAAGCTACTATGTACAATCTAAGTGTCTGTGACTTTGAGATGGTTCAAAGTTCTTTCTTCCTGATGAACATTTTCAGCAATGGTTATGCTATTAGATTCTAGAGGAATCACTCTCCTTGACCTAAAAATGTTCTTGAAAACAAGCAAGATGTGTATCAACTCGACATCCAAAGGAGGGGGCTTAGCTCTCATAAATCTAGACCTTGATTGATTTCAAGTTCTCCCTCTTTTTTTATATATATCAATTCATGAGGGTATGAATGATTGATACAAACATGGTTATGTGAATTTTGCAAACAATTGCTTAATAAAGTAATTTCTTGGTGACTTTCTGTTTGCAAAAAGGATCAGATTGCACAACATAAATACATTTCTCTGACAACAAATATGTCAACTCTAGTCTCAAAAGGGCTTGTCCCCCTATTGCAATAGGTTTCCATTCTTTATTGTGCACCTAATATGCCTCTTCAACTCAGTGTTGGGGCTCACTCGCCATTGGTAAGAATAAGTGAGCTCTATTTTATAATTAATGATTTTTTTCAAGTGGATGACCAATGTTGTGTGTCGTGTAATAAAATTATGCTTTTAAAGTAGGCCACCTATCTTTTTAGAGCCCTTGAGGTATTCCCTAAAATTTAATTTTTAACAAAATCATGTGATTTTATGATTTTTGTATTTTTTTGCAAGATTAGGCTTATTTTGTATTGGTGTTCTCAGTTTTTTTTTTTTCGCACTGACAAGGTTGCATGGCACCGAAGTTATCTCATCCATAATAATAAACAACAACCATGTGCAAGTAGACACGATGTGTATAAGGACAAGGGTCGCACCACACAGAGGAGGGGGGGGGGGGGGGGGGGTGTGTGTTTGGGGGCGGAGGCTAGGCATGTAGTTCATGGACAAATAGGCCAGGAGGCTGACAGGAGGAGATAATTGGATAATAGGCATGCGACTGAGTCCCTTGTCCCCTTAGTGGTATCATAGCAGTTCAAGTTTTTGGGAAAGGAGGATTATGGAGTGCCACACTTGCATGAGCATGTTCTCTCTCTCTCTCTCTCTCTCTCTCTCTCTCTCTCTCTCTATCCACACTAGCAAAAGTCAGTTTTCACCCTAGCTTCAGCTTCAAGCTCTTGTTTCATATGGAAGACGCCCATTTATTGGGTTATTGGCCAAAGTTCTTGCTAGAAGAGCATTCCCACCCCCGCATGCAAAGATAGGTAGTTTGATTTGGTGAAGCCCACAAGAGAAAGACTGAACAAGGTTTATTGAATTGTTAAATTTTTTGAATTTTCATTTTTTTTAGAGCTAGAGGTGAATATGCATATTGTACAAGATCCAACAAGCCTTACGAGCAAGAAGCTGAAGAAGAATAGAGAAGTAGCTACACATGCATGATGCATGCTTGCTTCTTGAACTTGTATGTAAGGTCCGATGACCATCCATATCACATGCATGATGCATGTATGGACGATCTTGCATGCAAGCTATCATAGAAATTTCAAATTGCAAGGCAATCCAAAGCTCTCAATCCGATCACATGGCGTGGAGGATTCAAAGGGTAGAGAATAAGGATTTGAGGGCTCAACTTTGAAGGATTTTCCTATGACATCGGACTGGTAATACCCAAGCTATAGAAAATTTGATGAAAGGAAAGTAAGGCTTCTACCACATGCAAGGGCATGCAAGGGCCATGAAAATTTTCAGGCAAGCCAGTGTTGGAAATAGGGCTGCAGGGAAATGTACATAGCTTAGAGAAGACGAAGGAAGATCAAAGCACACAACAGAGAGTAGTATTACTTAGTGTGCATTGGAAATTTGTGTTGCTACTGTGTATTTCTTTGTTAATGGAGTTTTCAAAGGTACTATGTTTTTTCTCTGTGCAAGGTGTTAGTATTAAGGTTGTTAGTTCTGTGTAATGCAAAGTACAGTAAGTAGGAAGTAGATCTGTGAGAGCTAATGAAGTGTGTTAGTGTGTAACAATAGGTGTATTAGTTGTAAGTAGGTAGGTAGAGTGTGTGTGTACTCGTGCGAAGGCCGCAGCGACCTTATCCCAAAAAAAAAAAAATAAATTTTTTTTTTAAAAGGTATGACCGGGATCGGGAATATCTCCCAGACCCAAGCCCAATCTCACGCTTAGGTTCAAGCATCAGTCGCCCTTTAAAATTACGTATTTTAGCTTCACACGTAGCTAAATATCGACTTTTTTGAGGACCAACGGAGCTTCAGGTGATCGAACATTGTGCTGTAAAGCACACTGCGACCCTCTGAGTGATACGCTCATTTCAAGCTATCACACACTTTAATCATTAAAAAACATTAAAAAAAAAAACGGACGCCTAAAAAAGGAAGCGGTTAACCTTCGAGGTTATTCGCCGACGCTTGTAGGGTGCCAAAGGCACATGCATCTGTGCTCTGGTCGTGTGCTAAAGATGGAGCAACTAGAGAGAATTTCGACTTATGCGAGTTCTCATTATCCACCTACCTTAGGTTCCGGGCCCTCGGCGGGGACCCAAGGTAGTACAAACCAAGACCCGAACATAGCGGCTAGTGACTCTTTCTCTGACTACGATGTTGAGAGAGGAAAATACAAAAAATAGACCCGGTGGCCTCTACACCAAGACTATGCACAATGGCCTTATCATGGGAGGTACACAATAGGGGCACCACCTAGCAAGATATGCGGCTAGGACGCATACATATACACAATGAAACATGCCATGGAAAACAATTTCAAGATCCACGCCTAAATGTGGAATGGGGTGGTCGGAGAATAAGGTGAGAGGAGTGGTGAGTGAGTGAGGATGGGCTTGCTACTCGTGCATGTGAGTAAGGAAGATAATGAGGTAGGGGAAACATGCGAGTATGCTCACTTCTCATACAAGAGGTGGCGAATCTGCACACCTCAAGATGCAAGTAGCAAGATGATAGGAATATGAGAGGGAGAGAGAGAGTGTGTGTATGGTGGCGAATCCGCACACCTTAACATAAGCAGAAAAAATGGCAAGGAACAAGCATATACCATACTCACAAATGAAATGTATCCAAAGCGACACAAGGTATGGCACCAAGATGGAGTGTCTTGATTGCTTGCAAAAGATGAATACAATAGGTAGCGTATGGCAAGAAGATGAGAAGGGAACAAGATCGTAAGAGGCATAATGGAGAGATGAGAGTTGATGGCGAGGAATATCATGAGTGTGTCCACCCTTCTTCTTCTTGAAATTGTGCCTTCAACCCTTAATTACAAGTGGTGTGGAGGTATGGTGCTCATCTTTTGTGCATGGTGATGGTGTTGTGATTATGTGATTAGGGTTCATGCTACAAGAATGTAGCACAAGGGTGTGTATGGATAGGTGTGTGTGTGTTTTCCCCCCAAGTGAGCTCTCATGGCCTCCTTATATAGGGAAGGAGGAGAGGATTTAACAATATTTCTAATTGAAGTGAGTGTCCCACTCTGGTGACTAGGAAAATGGGGTGCATGTGACTGTGGATCCCATCTTGTCTCCTCATTATTTAAAATACCAGAGTCAATAGAGAGAGAAGAAGAGAGAATGTGGGTAGGATGTAGAGGATAGGAGATATTTACAATAGTCTAGCTTTGGCTAGACATAAGCTTATTAGGGAGAGAAGAGAGAGGTAAGAAATTTATATGAGAGGTTGTCGAAGGTGGATAGTTGTTGATGAGGATGGATCCTCCAAAAATGGTGATAGAATCAGTCTAGACTTGCCAAGACCTCATTAAAAGAGCTTTGTCTCTTGTAATCATTCTTGAAGACTTGTAGAACCATAGCCATTCTAAACGGAAGAAAACTGGGGATAGCCTGTGTCACTATTACAGGAGAAAACTGGGGTCCAACCATAAAAATCATAGCTCCGTGTTCATAACTCCAAAAATTCTAAAAAAAATTGAGTTCACGAGCTACAACTTTCATGTCGAACACTTCTTCAGATTCGGGATTCTTCTCTACGCAAAAAATTCAGCCAAATAATGTATTATTTGTGGCTGCAAAGGTCTTTTGGTGGTCCCCTTTGAGTGGACTTCTCTCTTGCCTTCAAGTGTAAGCTCCTTCATGTGTATGAAAACATGACCTAAAGTGTTGGAAAGATTGAGAATCATCTAGATGGAGGTATTATTGAAATTTGAAAGTGGGGCTGAGGTTTGAAGATGAAAACTAGTGAATAAAATATTTGGTAGGGTGGAATAATATATATACATGAAAAATATATTAGAAAATACTAAAGATATATAATGTAATTTAGAATATATATATTTAATGCTTAAGGTCAAAAGAGAGATCAACAAAGAAAGCTTACTTATTTATGCTACATCGTGATTGATTAGCATAAGTCTTATTTATTTAATAAAGGCAAAAACGTTTGTGAAAAAGGGAAGAAAAATCAAAAGTAACTTATATAATAGGAAATATTTTTGGTAAAAGAGAAAAAACCACTCTAACCCAAGAGTTAAGGTTGCATATTCTGCCTCATTGTTAGAGTGAGAATCCAAGAGATTCCCAATGGAGAAAACCTTATCCCCGTTGAAGATGACAATGCCTGCTGCAGCTTTGTCCACTTTCCTCTTGTAGGCTCCATCAAAGAAAGGAGAGTGAGCCTCCTCTACCTTAGGGACTTCCAACAAAGGTGTAATCTCTTGATCATTTGGCTTTATCTTTAGCTTCTTTTCATAGTGGCGATGAGTGAGAATACCTCCTAGACTGGCCCTTGTGGAGTTCTCCACTTGCATTGTGTAGTCAAACTCTTGCAACCTTGTGAGCCATTTGGAAATCCTAGAAGAAACATCCATGTGCTGCATTACATAAGGAAATACTTCTTCCACTGTTAAGATTATGAATGGTCTAGACAATAAATAAAAGCGAAATTTGGTGGTAGCAAACATTAATGCAAGCACCATGTGCTCCACTGCCGTGTATCCCTTTTCTGATGGAGTCATCATTTGACTAGAGAAGTAGATAGGACGCATGAAAGAAGTTTGAGGATCCGTTTGCATCAATACAGCCCCAAGTGTGTCATTGGCCACACTAGGGTTTACATAAAGTGGCTCGTCCCACTTTTTTGCTATGGTGGGAAGTGAAGCTAGAATTTGTTTTACCTCATTGAATTGTTGTTAATTTTATTCACTCCAAGTGAAGATCTCTTGATGGGTAACTTGTTGTAAAGGGAGAACCACTTGGGAGAGCAAGTGAATGAACCTACTCAAATACCTCACCTTTTGAAGAAAAGAGACCAACTGCTTTATTGTGGTGGGAGAGGTCAAAGCCACCAAGGCTTGAACCTTGCTTGGGTCAGCTTCAATGCCTTTGGCTGAGATCACATGGCCAAGAAGAGTAACCTTGCTTTCACCAATGTGGCATTTCTCCACATTGAGTTGGCCACCCAAAGCTTGTAGCCTAGCTAGACCTTCATAAACATTCTCCAAATGAAGAGAGCGAGAGCTATAGATACAAAATTCATCAATAAAAACACGGATTGATTTTCCAAAGAATGGCTGAAAAACAAATGTCACATATGAAGTGGCTGGAGCATTAGTGAGACCAAAAGGCATAACTCTGTAAGCAAAACATCCCCATGGTGTGATGAAGGTTGTCTTGTTTTGATCTTCTTCAACGATACTAATTTGGAAGTAGCCTGAGTAGCCATCACATACTGTGTAGCGCTCATGCCTGCTACCTCATTGAGTATTTCGTCTTGAAAAGGAAGAGGAAAATGGTCCCTCTTTGTGGCTTCATTAAGAGGCTTGTAATCAACACAAACCCTCCACTTACCATTCTTCTTTGGTGTGACTACCACTGGAGAAACCCACTCTGAGTCTTCAACAAGATAGATAAAACCGGCTTCTAGCAATTTCCTCACCTCTTTGAGTAGGGCGTCTTGTTGAATTACTCCTAGTCGCCTGAGCTTCTGCACCACAAGTGTACTTCCCTCCTTGAGCTTAATGTGATGTTGAACTACTGTGATGCCAGTGATTTTATCATATTCATCAATGAACAATGTGGTAAAATTACTTAGCATCAAAATATAATCTTCATGCTCCTTCCCACACAACTCACTAGAGAGCATTTGATGTAGCTTACTTGCTTCTACCAGAGGTTGTATACCTGGTGTCTCCCCTTGTTTTGATGATGAGGCATCAAGTTGCTTCATCTTCTTAGGGTCCTTGAGAATGATCCCCATCACCTCAATGCTACTGTCACTTCCTTCACTCACTGTTGACTCCTCCTCTGAAGTGGTTGAAGAGTCACCACTAGAAAACTCATCCTCGAAGGTTTCTAGATCCATGTCGCGTTGTTGACCTATCTTCATGTCGTAAAGTATTGGCCTCCCTTTTGCATCCTTCATCTGGATTATGCTGGTGTCCCAGTCCTGCTTAGCTCTCATAGCCATAAGCCAAGGCCTCCCTAGAATGATAGGATAGCCCTCCCCTTTGTGTGGCATGACAAAGATGTCCACATCTACCTCGGTGTTGAATGCCTTTATCCTAAGTGCATTTATGATACCCACACATTGAACTTTTAAATTATTTGCCATTTTGGCTCGGCATGGTGCCGGCCGACTCACTTCTAAACCCAAACGGTGCATCATTTTTTCACTCATGACGCATATTTGTGTGCCACCATCGATGTAGATATTGGAGATATGTTGCCCTTTGATGTAAGCATCCATCACTGGTAGTATGTCATCTAGATTCCTCCAAGAGATAGCCCCAGCTATCTTTGGCTTTGGCCATCTAGTGCTAACCATCTTTGTTCATTGTCTCCTCACCCTAGGTGCTAGGTGGAGTAACCGGGGCCAGGTGATTTTTGGGCCCTGCACAGAAACATCTTGAACCAAATCATATGGTTTAGAACATTCACCCAAAGAGAAATTTACAATGTCAATTTTACGTCATGACTTGGACGGCTTTTTGCTAGATTCCCCTTTAGTCTTCATCTTTTCTTCCTTTTGGGAAGATTCACCATGCATAGCGCGTTTTACCCCCATGGCATCTACTCCTTTAAACTTGGTCTTACCTTTTGCCACTCCCTTGATGTCTTGCTCCACTTTCTCCTTTCCCTTACCTTCAAGACTGATGACGCTTACTGTTTGATTGCCAACTAGTGGTGGGGGTAAGGGTGGAATGAGAGGTTGTGGTGGTGGTGGTGGTGGATGTGGTTGAATGTGTGGTTGTAGGATTTGCACGGGTGGTGCTTGTTGTGGTGCCCTCGGTGGTGGTGGTCTTACTCTCGATGGTGAAACCTGGTTTTGCCTGGCTCCTCTATTGAAATTCCGCCTCCTTGGGTGTGGACAGTAGTACATGCCATGACCATCCTCCCCACAATTATAGCAGTGGTATTCTTGGTTTTGCCTTCGTTGTCCTCTTCCTTGCTCTTGGTTGCGATTGTGTGCATGCCCTTGTTGTATCAAATGGACTGAGAGATTCTCAAGTTGATTGGTGATTCGGTTGAGCAGGTCTTGCTGATCTTCAATTGGTTCTTGTGGTTGAATCCTCTGGGCGGCTGTTGTAGGTGGTGCTAGAGGTGGTCGGGTCCTAATGGCTTCCTCTTCATCGGTGTTCCTGGCTTGTAGGCGTAACTTCTTGTCTTTAAGGCGGGCCACTTCAACTACTAGCTCATATGTAGCAGGAAACCTTCCCTTCACCTTCTCTTTAAGAGTTGGCCATAACCCAGCCACAAACCGATCCTTCTTTAGGAAATTAGGTGCCCCCTCATCCTCTCTTAGCGATGCAACCCATCGCCCCCATAAATCTACAAACTTTGACTCATATGATGTGTATTCTAGCATACTGCCCTCCTTCAACTCTGTCAACATTTGCCATAGCTTCTCTGATGTTGTGCCCTCTCCAAAACGCTTGACAAAGGCTGTTGTTAATAAGTCCCACCGTTCCTTGGTTTCTTGTGCCAAGGCATTGTACCATGATCTTGCCTCCACCTTCATCAAAAGTGGGAAGATACGCAAGCGCGAAGCATCATCATCTCTCACAGAGATGACACATGCTATTCCGAAGTTGTCTAGAAAGTCTGTAGCATCCTCACCCACCTTACCAGTAAAGGTTGAAAATGCTACACTTGCCATTGTGAGAGTGAGAAAATTAACTCGACTTAGAAATCTTTTTTTTTTAATAAATAGAGATTCAATACATGGGTGCGCGGTAGATGGAAAACATACTATACAAGGATGAAAATAACTACATCAAAAGACACTTCATGATTAAGCATAGGGAGGATAAAGGGTGGAGAAGAGGTGTTTATCTCTTGCAGTCGTTCTCTACCAAACATGGTTGTAATGATCTACTGATAAAACATCTTGCGGTCCAAGATTACTTTGATTGATTGAATTCGTTGTGGTGTATAAGTTTGGTTCCTTGCAAAAGGTTGATGCACTGGGTCCATCACATGATAATTCGGAAAGGCTCTCTCCTTTGTGGTGGAAGGTTATAATCGGAGGTGTAGAGATCTTGGTAGTCGAGGTCAAATTTATAGTACCACAGGACAAGGTTGTCTTCGTCTTCTAGCTCTAGGACTGCCCCTCTAGCAAGCTCTTGGAAAAGCTTGAACTCTATTTCTTTGAGCAACTTTACTTTCCTGCAAGATAGTGTATACACAGGTGTGATGAGGTAGGTGGTGAGTCTTACCACTTGTATTAATCCAAGTTGGATGGATACATAGCAAGCTGTAAAGTCGTCATCATAGCCTTGCTTCACAAGCAACACTCCTTGAAGGTGGAGGGTCTTATATTTCCGCCAAGCAAACCCTGTGTCAAAGACCTTGTCGATGACAAGCTGTGCCACTTCACTCGGTAGATGACATAGAATCCATGCTACTGTTTCTAGTTCCTGGCTCATGAGATGAGAGTGAGGTATAGAAAGACTTTGGAGGATTTACCCTTTTGATTTGGAGACGGGGTGATTGTCGGCGCTGGAAAACCCTTGAATCTTTTGGTGCAAGGGAGAGGGAGGGACCACGCGTTCGTAGTAGCTTCCTCAAGGTGTGAAGGCTTGTTGTGGGCGTAGGTGGAATATGTGGCAAAGATGGGGACGTAGATGTAGAGAAGCCTGGTGCTACTTGAAAGCCTATTGATGTGAGAACGCCTGTGCGGATGTCGAGGGAGAAAATGATGGCCTTTTTCTTCACTTTGGGTTGCACTCATGTCGAAGGTGCGGTTTTTGGCTACAATGTGAGCATGATGCAGCTTGTGCCTTGCTTCTACGCTTGCGGGGATGATGAGGAATGTAAACAATTTGAGTAGGAAAAGAGGGTCTTACCACCTCTTCTATGCTAACAATACAACACCCTGGCAAGAGTGTCTTGATGACTTGCGTCAAACCTTCTTGAAGCTCCTCCTCTTCAGTGGTCCAATTAGAGAATTCTAGAAGCCACTCGTTTATGAAGAGAAGTAAACATGTCAGCCTTGTAAACTGAAGGTTTCAAGAGCCCTCCTCAGTGGGGGCACCAAATGAGTGACGAAAATGCAAAAAATAGACCCGGTGGCCTCTACACCAAGACTATGCACAATGGCCTCATCATGGGAGGTACACAATAGGGGCACCACCCAGCAAGATATGTGGCTAGGACGCATACATATACACATTGAAACATGCCATGGAAAACAATTTCAAGATCCACGCCCAAATGTGGAATGGAGTGGTTGGAGAATAAGGTGAGAGGAGTGGTGAGTGAGTGAGAATGGGCTTGCTACTCGTGCATGTTAGTAAAGAAGATAATGAGGTAGGGAAAACATGCGAGTATGCTCACTTCTCATACAAGAGGTGGCGAATCAGCACACCTCAAGATGCAAGTAGCAAGATGATAGGAATATGAGAGGGAGAGAGAGTGTGTGTGTATGGTGGTGTTGAAAAGAAGCCCTTTAAAAAATGTTTCCATAAAGATTTCATTAAGATTCCTCAAAGATTCTATAAAGATTCCACATGAAGATGGTGATGAAGTAATGAAGATGAAGATGGATGCTGCAACATGAAGATACGAGTTCATGGACGTCATCGAATATCCCATTATTATTATTTTAAGCCATTACGGCCACTTTTGTAATGTTTACGGGAACCTCATATTTTAAGTTGGCACTTGTATTTTGGCCGTAGATGCTTGTATAATGAGTAAAGCCAACTCAGTTTCTTGTAATTAAGCTCTGTAGAAGCCTAGGGACAATTCAGGTCTTTTGGCCGGACATTAGGTTTGAAGGCTTGGTATATAAGCTGAAACCTAAGGCTTTGTAAGACACATTACGTTATCTCAATTAATATACAGTCGTGGGTTTTGCAGCACAAGGTAGTGAGCTTCACGCACACATACCGTCGTGCACACTAATCACATTGCAGATATGAGAGTAGGAGCGTGTTAGCATCGAGGAGCTCTTCGCATCGACGCAAGCAATGCAAGCCGAGGACCACATCGCAAGCCCGCCTGCTACAAGCTATATTTGGTCGTAAGTACCTCAAATGACATCCGTTCGGAATGATAAAGTAGTCGCTAGAATCAGGGCGAGAAGCTCTTCGTGTTGATGTCTTTGTAGATCAGTTCCGGACACTTTGGAAATTACTGTTTTGAGTCTATCGCGACAGCGATTAGAGGTCTTACAGTTATGGTTTTCAGGGTTTAGGTGTTTGGCTATATAGGATATGTCCTTGTGAGTCTTGCCTTCCGATTTCGAGTCATTCTGATATGATTTGAGACTATTTCGAGCTTGTAGTGTTTCGTAGGATGCGTTGTCTGTTTCTTTGCTTTATGGTAGTGTTGTGGTAGGATTAGTGACTGTAGAGTGTTGTTATTGTCTAGCTTAGGGTTGACAACCCAGAGATTGCCTCCATGCCCTAGTCGGGTGAGGTACGTCCTCGGATTGACAGTTTGTTGGTCTGTGTTCTTGCTGTGCTCCATCGTCCGTCGCGGCGAACCCGCTAACATTGGCGCCGTTGCCGGGGACGAAGCGCCTAAACCAGTGTAGACCGCATCACTCGTGTTTGACAGTATAGCGTTTCTCTAGAGTTTTCTAGAGTGTTGTCACCATTTTCCTTCTTAGTGGGAAGTCAGAGAGCGGATCTCTTGACTGAGGGATAGCCAGGGAACCCGCGTCTCGCCGAGGTGGTGCACCATGAGGTTGAGGTATGGTTATATTATTTTGTTGTGTGTTTAGATTAGGTTTTATGGTTTGTGTGTTTGGTTGTGACTTATGGTTGTGAAGATCTTGAAAGAGAAAAAAACGCAAAGAAAAACGCAAAAGGTAAGTAGGAGGCTGTTTGCTTGCCAGAAAGCAAAAACAACCATTCAACCATCCGAAGTAGGACTTTAGGTAGTGTAGGACATTTGATGTTGATCTAGAGCAATTTTGACATGAAAATGTGCTTGAAAACACAAAAGGCGGAAGTGTGCTGATTATGGTAAAAGTGCTTGTTTTTGCATTGGAGACCTTAAGGTAGGGGGAAAACACAGATTTGGTCCAATCCAAAAAAAAAAAACTCTAAAAATAAAAATAAAAAAATATGAAACCAAATCTGCAATTTTCATTAAAATAAAAAATAATTTTTTTTTGACCTCAAGACCTTGTTTTGCATATGCTCTAGAGCTTGTATGTGAAATTTCAAAGCATTTGCATTAGTGCTTGTGTATCTAAGTGGGAATTTGCTTTTTCTGAGTGTAATGAAGTGAACTGTGAAATGCTTGAATCCAAAGGAAAAGAAGTCCAAATTGAATGAAACTTTGGGGATAGGCTTCTAAGGGCATTGGGAACCAAACTATCCAAAAATAGAGAAAAAAATCACACCCTAGTGGCTCTCTGCTTAGTCTATCGCGATAGACTGGTGAATTGGAGATAGACTCACAATCAGGCAAAACCCCTCATGCCACAGGTAAAACACATCAATACAAGGCTGCTCCCAAAAATTGAGTGTACTTGGATACCTGCTTGACCACTAAACCTCAAGTCTGGTGTTTTGAGTCAGACTTTAGAGACAAATTGGGTAAAGGGACTTGAACAAATTTCCAAACCTTGTGAAACTTGGTATACATGATCTACAGAGCATAGGGAACACATCTGTGAAGAGAAAATTTGAAAAAAGTGTCATTTTAGCATACTCTGGTGAGTCTATCGCGATAGGCAAAGAACCCAGTGATAGAAACCAAATTTTTCAAAAACCTCTGTGGCATAGCTTGGAAAGGTGCTATCAAGGACACATAAAAATTTTGAAGTCATTTGGACATTAGAAAGTGGGTCTAAGACCATTTGAGAGGATAGAAAACACCAGATCTGGTCTAACTGACAAAGTAAAAGTCCAAACCACTTGAAAATTGGAAGGAGGACTAAGGAGAGGTGTTGGAACACAATGGTATAGTCAAAGTTCAATTTTGACCTATAAAAGGGGTACTTGATGAGTCTATCGCGATAGACTCAAAGCTGGGCCAAATAAATTGAAATTTTCAAAACCCTGTGGAGCATAGCTTGTTTAGTCTCTCAGGAGGTTACACACAAAATTTGGTGGATTTTTGACATTGGGAAGTCATCCTAAGTCTATTTTCTAGTGATTAGATAGACTCAGAATTCTAGAGTTGGAGTTAGGGACCTAAGAAAAAGTCCAAAACAAGTGAAAATTGGTGAGCAAGGTGTACAGAGCATAGGGAACACAGTGGTAAAGAGAAATCTGGGAATTTTTCAAAATTGAAGAATCTGCTGAGTCTATCGCGATAGACTGGGGCTTTTTCACAGAAATTAAATTTTTTGAAAGCTGACCTTTGGGCCTTGTTCTACATGTTTTTGTGAGCCTATGGTTAAACTTTGAGTAAATTTGGAGTATTGGAAGTGCATCTAAGAGGATTACTTCATAAGATTAGAAAAGAGACTGTTGTTTGAAGCAAGTTACAAAGGGAAAATATTCCAAATTGGTTGAAACTTGGTGAGTAGTATCTCAAGAGAAGGGGGAACTCAAATATGTAAAAACAATTGAAAAACCGTATCCCAGTAACACTCTGGTGAGCCTATTGCGATAGGCTTAGGAATTCACTGTAGAAAAATCAAAATTCAAATCTGACTTCATATTTGGGTTCAGAAGGCCCATTACACCATGTACACAAAGTTTGAGTGCATTTGGACATCTGCAAGGGGTACTTGGTGAGCCTATCGCGATAGACAAGTCAGGAAAAAATTTTGAGATTTTTTTTTGAAACCAAGTATACCACTGGGTTTATCATTGCCTAAGGAGTGCACACACCAATTTTGGGCTCAAAATGACCACTTGCAAAAACATCAGATAGAGCAACTTTCCAAATTACATCTCACTATTTTGGTCATAACTTTCACATACGGACTCTGATTCCAAAAGTTTTTTAATCAAAATGTAGCTTGAGAGCAGCACTACGGATCTTAGAGTAAAATGATCATAATGGTCAGTTTTGAAAAAAACGCTGTTTAAGGCCTCAAAATGCATCCGGAAGTCAGGGGTGTCTAAAACCGACAATTTGAGAGAATTGTGAGAAAACGCTCACGGTTTTGGATATAGTTTTGGATTTTCCCTGACCAAAACACTTCAACACATTGAGAGAGGTATTACTACAACAAACTAGAGCTGTTAAGCCTAGAAGTCATGTTTACATCAGACTCAGACTCAGCTTATACAAGCACATGGATTGCAGGGATAGATGAGCACCCACCCAGAATAGATCTTCCAAACCTACAATACATAAAGACCAATTTTGTGGAGAGAGTTTGGACGTATAACCATGAAAGTGAAGGACTATATAGGTATATTAATGGAAATCAATTCAACCTTTACATTTGCTTAGAGCCTTACCCAGATGAGCTGACAGAATACGAGCTCTTATATGTCTATACATACGAGGTCGACCGACAATGGACATCTTTATTTGTTGACAAGTATGGACGAGAATATACAGCTGTAGAAAGCACAAATCCACGAACCAAATTAGAGATGAGTGGATATTTGGTCAATGAAGGACCTCCGATACATCCACAAAACACAGGAACCTCTAAGAGAATTCCAAAGAGGGGACCACCACCTGGATTTCCCCCTAGAGCGATAACAAGAGATGAAACGATACCAGAGAGGAGTATGGTTCCATACTTTGCACCCCAAAGTATAAGACCATCTCAGCTAAGAAAATGGGTAAATAGAAAGTACAATGGCATAGGAGACCCATACGCCCATGTCTCGGCTTTCGAGCAAGTCCTACGAGCAGAACGGGTAGAGGACTTCCACACGCAGTATGAGGGTTTTGGACTTACATTGGAGGACAATGCACAAGCATGGTTTGAACTATTGAACCGGAGAGAGTTCACAACCATTGAGAAAATGTTGGATGACTTTGTTCAAGAATTCACCAAGAGGGGCATAAAACATAACACCCTTCCTAAGATTCAGGAATTTAAATAAGGCGAAACAGAAACATTGCGACATGCAATACTGTGTTTCAAGCAATATGTTGCTAGATGTCCTACCCAAGAGTTACCCACGCTAGAACGTCAAATCCTATGCTTCATCAGAGGACTTAGGAATGAGAATCTCCAAAAGGACCTATACGTGAAAAGATACCAAACCTTGGAAGAGGTGACCAAAGCGGCAGTTGACCTAGTTGACAATTGCGAATTCTATGACGATGGTCAGAAGAAGATGAATGATGCGAGTGAGAAAAAGAAAACCGCTGATCTTGAGGATCAAAGAGGGAATCTAGGAGAAAACCAAGTAAATGTTGAGGAGCAAATCATAGAGAATGTGATGCAACACATCAACCACTCTGACAGAGTACTAGCCTATAGAGTTCCTCAAGGACGCAGGTGCATGACATGTGGAGGGGACCATCCGACGCAACATTGTCCTAACTATAGACCTACGACTCTACCAGGGTTTGAGCATGTTATGTCTCAACTGCCTAGATATCATCCTGTAGCGAAAAAAGTGTTCTTAAGTGAAAGACCCATAGCTGCTAGAAATACATATGTGAGTCATGAGCTTCAAATAGAAAGATATGTGGTAGATCAGAGGCCACTTCAAGGTCAATATCAAGTATTGCCACAACAACCAATACGTTCACGTGACAGATGTGGTAGTAGTGATCACTTGATTAAGGATTGTCCACACCATGATATCATGATAAATGTATATTGTAATGAGTGTGCAATCACACATATGATTTTGGATTGTCCTAAGAATCCAAGAAAGAAAGGCAAAATGCAACCACATGTTACCTTTCCTTCTACCAACAAATCAGAGAAAGAACGAGCTGCAACAAAAGGAGAGGCGACAACAACAACAGAGCAAGAAACCATTGCAAAAGAGCAAGTGCTTAAACAACAAGAAGATGAAAGTAAGAAAGTTTCTCCAGTAAACGTTGTCACAAGAGCACAAGAAAAAGTGCAAGAGCAGAAGCCTACAGATGGAGAGACTAGTAAGAGTTCCAAAAGCCGTAGAAACTCTAGACGAGCAAGAAGGACTAGAATGAAAGCGAGACTAGAAAGGGAGAAAGGAGAAGAAAAGGCTGTTACAGCTGAGTTGGAAACAACTCAAGAGAAACAGACACAACAAAGGGAAGCTGAAACCCTTAAACCAGCTGAAGCACCCAAGAGTGCTAGTTCAGGAGGATCTATCCTAGTGGACAAAGTGAATGAGACTTTAGACGTGATTTTACAAGCTTATGAGGCTAGATTGGCAAATAGACAGACCTTAGAACAAAGATGGGTGACCCATCCTTATCCTAAACCAGAGAAGCAGAGGCTAGAAATGTGTAAGCAACTCATTGAAACTGCTCAAGCATTGCTAGAACCACCTCCACCAGAATTGAAGGATAGGATAGTCACCCCAGTGCACAAAGACGAGAGCATTAAAGTAGACGAATTTCCAAGAGAAGAAGTGGATCATAGGGAAGAACCACTGCCAAGGTCGCAAGACTCGAGGGTAGTCCAAAATACAACAGATGAATCAATGAGGGATTTCCCACCCTATGTTCCTATAGTTGAGGAGCAGTGGCCAGAGGAGTTATGGAAGGTTGTTCGAGATGCCCAAAAAAGAGAAGAGGGTGCTGGACTAGCACTATTTCCTGAAATCACATTAGATAGACCACAAATTAGTGTTGATGCGAGGTCATATCATGGTGACGTAGGATCGATAGCCTCTGAAGACAGTAGACCTGCATCGGTAAGAACTTTGCCACAGTACATGGGAGATTTTGAGGCAAAGTTTGAGATTGTGAGAGTTCCATCACGAAGGCTAAGAGGGACAAAAGAATTTTGGACACAAAAATTTTGACTGACTTGCTATCCACGCCAGTGAAGTGCACAATTACATTGGCAGAACTTTTGAAAATTAGGCCAAGTATGTGGACGTATATAGGAAAATGCTTGGAAAAAATTGGGATCAAAAGCCCATTAAGGTTTCTGGAAAAAGAGCTAGATGAGATCGAGAAGCCTAGATCAAATGTAAGACCGGTAACTCTGAACAAAGTAGGAGAGTACTGTGAAGGAGAAGATGGTAATGCCACTTTGCCTGTCGAGTACAATGGGATTGAAACGAAAGCTATACTTGACAGCGGAGCAGGAATTGCCATAGCAACAAAACGAATATGGGAGAAATGGGGTAGACCCGCCTTTAGAACAACCAGAATAAAATTATAGTTAGTTGATGGGCATGTGGAAAGACCCATGGGATTGCTAGAAGCGATAGTGGTGTCTTCTTGCGGTATAGAGTATGCGCATACTTTTGCCATAGTTGACTTTGGCAAGAAAAATAACTATGAAATCATCCTTGGAAGACCATTCATGAGACAACTCAAGATGGTATAAGATTGCGGTTATGATTATCTATACTTGAGACATGCTGAAACCACAACACATGTAAATATGAGAAATCATAGTTACCAACATGTAACTAGAACGCCCGTGGAAGATTTTGATTCTGCAACACAAAGTGGATCAACAGACCATCCGTGGATGGGAAAAAAGAAAGAAATCTGAATGTGCGGAGCATCGGAGTGTAGTGACTTTGGGAGAAATGAGAATGCCTTAGAGAGGGTCTTAGAAGATGATGCTTACATAAGATAACCTTTTCCAGAAGAGGCGTTATAACCGCTAGAGTGGACTCAGATATTGGCTACTTTGGATATCTGTGTTAATGAGACCACACCAACAAAATTTTGCGATGAGAATGGGTATGACATAGTCCCCTACTACATGCTAAGGGTTATGTGTGAGACAGATGAAGAATCTGAGTATGAGTTCGAAACAGGGTTATCGGCTATGGGGATAGAACAAAACCAGATACCTAGCCCGAATACTGGTCATATAGAAATAGGTGCTCTTTGCGATCAGTGTGCGATAACACACTTGATTACAAACTGTCCAACTCAAATGCATAGTACAAAGGAGGAGCTGCAGGTCAACGAAGCAAAGTTGCAGGAAGAAGGGATAAGATCCAAAGAAGATGATTCAGGTCCAACGCCTACAAACGAGCAACATGAAGACTTGGAATCAATCAAAGAAGAGGTGCAGCAAGTGACAAGAAGTTCAGACACTACTGGTGACATTTCAACAGCTGAAGTCGAGGAAGAAGAGCCTATGACTCTACAGGAACCAAATGCTGATTTTGTCTCTCCAAAAGACATATCAGAGGAAATGGTGGTCAAGCAAGAGCTAGAACACACATATGAACTCACAAGTGTGAACAATGAAGAAGAAGACGACAAGGAGTCCAGGCCAAAGATTGCTCAAGTCACTCAAGAGAACACAGGAAATCTAGTACCAAAGAAGATCAACTTTTTGCTAAGTGCACAAGACGGATTCAAGATGAATTTTATGGCAGAAATTGATACAAATTCCACGACTAATGTCATGTCATATGGCATGTAGTTACTTCTAGGTAAGCCAAAGCTTTATGATATTCAGATAAAGGTAAATCTCTCACGTGAAGTAGATGTTATAAGTATGGGGATTGCAGAAGCTACTCTCCAACTACACTCACAAAATGGCAAAGAAAAATTCTTGGTGGTAGATTCTCGACAAATGGGAACACACTTGATTTTGTCAAAGCCATGGGCACAAGTCTTTGAAGACGAGCCTGAATCTTCAACAATGGTCATCACGACAAGCTATCAAGTGGCAACAGAGATCAATCCTACAACAATTCAAAGATTCTTGGCTATTGAAAAAGGCAAAGCTAAAGTAAGCCCACAGTCTCTAGCCTAGCCAATGCAAGTGCAAGACAAAGCCTCTACATCAAAAGCCAAACCATCAACAAAACAATGGAAACCCAAGCAAAAATTCTATCAACCGAAGTCTCCATCGCCCGAAAGTCTCCAAAAGAAGTCAAAACAGGTCAACCAAGTGCTAGTATCCAAGGCATAGATTAAAGTTAATGATCCAATTTGGATACAATCACAGGAACAACCTCAACAAGCAAAGGTAACAGTATGGATTACATCAAGCGAGTCAATTATTGCACAAGGCTACAAGAAAGGAAATTCAGATGTTTGGGTCAACAAGCCCAAGATAACAGCCTGGTGATATCCATCCCATGACAACCACTCAGTCAGGAATCAACAAAGCCGTCAATGTCAATCACATAACTCAACCAAGAGAAAGGACAGGTACAAAAAGCAAGAGAGAAGGTCTTCCACTCGACAAACTGTTAAAGAATATGATGTTAAAGAATATGTCCATTGTGCTATGGGAGGCTGGACACTGACTATACTATGTTGTAAATATACTTTGGATAATAGTTCAAAAGAGAAGAAGAGAAGAGCAGCTCGTTGAATGGCTGCTGCAGGGTAACGATTGTGTGTGTGTGTTTCGATGTGTGTTGGTGTGTGTGTGTAGTCTTCTTTCCTACCTTCTCCATCACCTGCGCACTCTACAAAGTGGTATTAGAGCTTAGTTTAAGGATCTACAATCAATACACAGGTTTCCGCAGCTCTGGAAAACAGCAAAAAAGAGAGGTTTTTTGGTCATAACTCCCTCACCCGAACTCGGAATACAGTGATCCAGGAGTCTATCTTTATGTTTTTGGGCATTCCGGACGCATTGGAATACTCAGATTTGCCAAAATCTACAATTTTCTGTAGCAAACATCCAGTTCACACAAGCATAGGAGATGTCCAGTTTTGCACTCGGCAGTAGATTTACAGGTTACAGGTGAAGAATTTAGCATTTACACAGGTTTTAGAGAGTGACATAGAGCTTTTGCATCATGATATTGTGTTATCGAAGATTATGTTTGGTTGTTGTGGGTCCGTTATGGACAACTGCCTATGTAAGAAAGGTTGTGGGAAGAAGTTGAGGCGATTATATTGTCAGATTGAGTACTTTGTGGTTATGTATGGATATGCGGTCAATGTATTTTGAAAAACTGCAGCCTTTGTGAGGGTCGAGTGAGGTTTTTTGAAGCCTTGCCTTGGGAGCTTTGGTACCTTGGCAAGGTGAATTAGGTATTGGAGCGAACCCTCGACTGGCCCCGCGAAAGACCTCATATGTCGTTTACGACTATGGGAAGAAGGTGGATGTATGGATATGTGGTATAGGACAGCGTATGGATTGCATTTGCATACAGGTCCATGTGGACATTGTTTTAGAGTATTTATGCATAGTACTGAGTCAGTCTATGGCAAAGTGAGTCAGTGGATTTTTCCTTGGCAGTGAGAGATTTTCTGTCAGTGTTTATGAGCACTTTGGTTAAGATTTTCACTTGAGATATTGTCCAAATACAAATGAAACTCTGCCGAAATTTTGTCAAAATCCTTTGGAAGAAATTGAGAGAGTGAAGATGGCAGAAAGTTCAACTCAAGTCACACAGATTGTTGGAGAGAAGCTGACTAGAGAGAACTACATCATATGGTCTTACAGGATGGAGAACTTTATCATGGGCAAAGGTTTATGGGATTATATTACAGGTGAACAAGAGTGTCCCGAGGTTGGTTTGGAACCAAATAGAGAGAATGTTGAAGCACATAAAACATGGCAAGCAGGAGTAGAAGCTTACAAGAAGTGGATCGAGAATTCAAGGAAAGTGATGCATTGGATTTCACTATGCATTAGTGACTTTTTTATACCACATGTGAAGAAGGCTCAATCTCCAAAGGAAGCATGGGAGATACTATCAAGAATGAACAGCTCCAATACAGAACCACGAAAAGTTCACTTGAAGCAAAGGTTACATTGTGTATGGCGAGGAAATAGATCCATATGAGATTATGTGACAGAGATAAAGCAAATACAGGAAGATCTTGTGAGCATTAATGTTGAAGTTCCAGATGATGACTTAGTTTTAGTGACATTGAATGGTTTGGGACCGGAATACAAGTCATTGGATACATCTATATCTGTTCGAGGACACATGCCTTATTTTGAAGAGTTAGTAAACCTTTGTTTGCAAGAAGAGGTGAAGTTAGGCAAGTCAGGTCCTTCTACATCAAATAACAATTCCAAAGATCAAGTTTTTTACTCTAGAGGTCGTGGAAACAATAGAGGTGGAAGAGGAAACTATGGTCGTGGAAACAATGTTGGAAGAGGTCAATGGAAAAACCAACAAAGTCAAAGTTACAATGATTACAGCCAAAGAGGCAGGGGGAGAGCCCGACCTCGTGGACGTGGAGGTGGACGATTTGTACATCCTCAAAGAGATGGATTCTGTAACAGATATGGCATTTATGGTCATTTTGAAAGAAAATGTTACACAAGGCTAAATCAAAATCGTGATCGTGGTGGAAGAGGCCGAGGTTATGGCAGACATAGACGAGACTTTGCTGGATACAATCCTCATGATCAAAATATATATGACAATAGATCGAGTGGACATTTATTTCCTATGGAGCATGTTGTTGGAAGCATGGTGGAGCCACATCATACAGATGATTGGTATTTAGATAGTGGTGCCACAAATCATATGACATATCATGGTGAATGGTTTGACATAAAAGAGAAGTTAGAAGAGGATGAGTTTGTCGCTACAGGTGATGATACTATGCATCGGACTACGCATGTTGGTTCAGTTCCATTGCTAGAAAAAGACGGGACATACAACACATTGGGAGATGTTCTATATGTGCCTTCAATCACAAAGAATTTAGCATCAGTTGGACAGATGACAGATCAAGGGTTGCAAGTCCGTTTTAATCGTTATGGATCCTTCATAGAGGAGTTTCACAAAGGCAGACCAGGCAAGATATTGGCACGTGGAAGAAAGAAAGGTCGCTTGTTCTCATTGGAAGCTGGAGATCCATGTTTACACAGTGGTATGTATGCAAACAAATCAGGCACTCAAGATGATTGGGCAAATTTATGGCATAAGAGGATTGGTCATGTCAATTTTAGAAGATTAAAGCATATGCAATCAAATCAAATTGTACGTGGATTACCAAAGTTTGGCAGATTGAATTTTGATCATGTTTGTGAAGCTTGTCAATTTGGAAAGAAATCTCGTTTACCATTTCCAAAGAGGGGGAGAATTAGCCAAAGTCCTTTGGAAATTGTTCATTCAGATATTTGGGGACCTTGTGATCATGCTACACCAAATGGTTGTCGATATTTTATCACATTTACGGATGATTACAGCAGAATGACATGGGTTTACTTTCTAAAGGCAAAGTCAGAGGCATTTGAGGTATTTTTGGAGTTCAAAGTTATGGTTGAGAAAGAGAATGGTTGTCAAATTAAATGCCTACATACAGATGGAGGGGGAGAGTACATGTCACACAGTTTTGATGATTACTTACGTGAACAAGGCATAAGAAGACAGATTACTTGCAGATACACACCACAACAAAATGGAGTTGCTGAGAGAAAGAATAGAGTCATAGCAGAGATTTCAAGAGCCATGATGAATGAGATGAATATGCCATTAACATATTGGGCTGAAGCAGTTCATACAGCAGTACACATTATGAATCGAACACCAACAACTGCCATTCATGAAATTTCACCTTATGAGAGACTTTATGGGATCAAGCCAACAGTTTCCTACATGAAAGTTTTTGGATGTGTTTGCTATGTTCATGTGCCAAATGAAGCAAGAAAGAAGATGGAGCCAAAGGCAGTGAAGTGTATATTCTTGGGCTACCCAGTTGAAAAGAAAGGTTACAAGTGCTATGATCCTACGTCAAGAAAAGTTTATGTCAGTAGAGATGTCAGATTTTGTGAGCATGAACCATGGTATAAACCAAAGCCAGTGATGATAGAAGATGAGTATGAAGAGCAAGAGAATGTGCATCATGTTGTTGATAAGCCAGGACCATCAACAAGAACTATTTCAGGACCACATATGGCAGAGGAGAGTACAGGAAGTGTCAACCCATAGAGCGGTTGTTTGCGAGATAAGAAGCAAGACGAGAAAGGCAATAAGAAAATGGTTGAAGAGAGTTCTGGAGATGAAAGCCTCAATGAAGATCATGATTTACCACATTTGAGGACACCTGGCAGTAAGCATATTGAGAAATATGTACCCCCATATGCAAGAGTTGAAGAGAAGAGTGCACCACAATTGAGAAGATCAGAGAGGGTGCGTTATCCAGTTGATAGATTGACATACAATGGTTACATGCGTACACATTATGCATACATGGTTTCACGTGTGCAACATAAAGAGCCTACATGTTTTCAAGAGGCAATTGGAAAATCAGAATGGGAGTCAGCTATGGATGATGAGATGGATGCTCTTGTGAAGAATGACACTTGGGATTTGGTTCGCTTGCCAAGTGGAAAGAAAGCAATTGGTTCAAAATGGGTATACAAAGTCAAGTGCAAGTCAGATGGTAGTGTGGAAAGATACAAAGTGAGGCTTGTTGCTAAAGGTTATGCACAAACAAAAGGTCTTGATTATGATGAGACATTTAGTCCAGTTGCAAAGATGACAACAGTCAGATTGGTGATAGCAATGGCAAGTATGTTCGGTTGGAATTTACGGCAAATGGATGTGGATAATGCATTCTTGAATGGTGACTTGGAAGAAGAAGTTTATATGATACAGCCAGAGGGTTATCAACATCCAGAGTTTCCATATTACGTGTGTAAGTTGAAGAAAGCATTGTATGGTTTGAAGCAAGGATCTAGAGCTTGGTGTGAAAAGATAACCGGATTCTTGAAGAAGATTGGATTTAAACAGTCTACTGCTGATCACTCATTATTTTTGAAGCATGTTGATG
Source organism: Adiantum capillus-veneris (assembly GCF_014529385.1). NCBI lineage: Eukaryota > Viridiplantae > Streptophyta > Polypodiopsida > Polypodiales > Pteridaceae > Adiantum > Adiantum capillus-veneris. The sequence continues at coordinate 57,337,054 of NC_140941.1, read as the reverse complement.
GAGAGATCGTCGTTATTGTTATCTATGTTGATGACTTGATTCTCACTGGAAGTCATGCTGAGCAAATTTTGCATGTCAAGAAGAGTTTGTTGAGAGAATTCAACATGAAGGACCTTGGTGAGTTGAGATATTTCTTGGGAATTGAAATTGTCAATACTTTATTAGGAATTTGGATGATACAAGGACAATATGCGTTGGATATGCTTGAGAAGTATGGAATGACAGCGTGCAAACCGGTTGATACACCTCTTGATCAAAATGTGAAGTTGTTTGATGATGGACATTACATTGAGGATGTCACTATGTATCGCAAGATGGTTGGAAGCCTTATTTACTTGACAATAACAAGGCCATATTTGAGTTATGCAGTGGGTGTTGTGAGTCAATTCATGCAAAATCCATGTAAAAGTCATCTTGATGCAGTGAGACGGATTATGAGATATGTGAAAGCCACTGTCAGTTATGGAATGTTTTATGAAAAGAATGGGAAGCTTTGTATTTATGGTTACACAGATGCAGATTGGGCAGGAGATTTTATGGATAGAAGATCTACACGTGGTTATGCATTTTCCATTGGCAATGGTATGATAAGTTGGAGTAGCAAGAAGCAATCAACTGTAGCATTATCAAGTACAGAAGCTGAATATCGTGGAGCAGCTTTGGCAGCATGTGAAGAGTCATGGTTGAGAGTACTTATAGTAGACTTTGGTTTTGACTATCTTGAAAGTGTCATTATATATTGTGACAATATTAGCAGCATCATGTTGGCAAAGAATCTAGTCTACCATGCTCGCACTAAACACATTGAGGTACATTATCACTTCATTAGAGAAAAAGTTTTGGCAAATGAGATTGATTTGGTGTATGTGAAGACAAATGATCAAGTTGCGGATATATTCACAAAAGCTCTTGGAAAGGAGAAGTTCTGCTACTTTCGTGAAGCATTGGGAATCCATCATATGCAAGCTTACTCTGAGCTTGAGGGGGAGTGTTAAAGAATATGATGTTAAAGAATATGTCCATTGTGCTATGGGCGGCTGGACACTGACTATACTATGTTGTAAATATACTTTGGATAATAGTTCAAAAGAGAAGAAGAGAAGAGAAGCTCGTTGAATGGCTGCTGCAGGGTAACGATTGTGTGTGTGTGTTTTGATGTGTGTTGGTGTGTGTGTGTAGTCTTCTTTCCTACCTTCTCCATCACCTGCGCACTCTACACAAACCATACGACAAGTCTGGGTAATGAAATCAGAATTCTACCAGACTACCCAACAAAGTCAAGTGAAGATCACCTCCAAGCAAGTCTAGAGATTCATTCCAGTCGAGTTACTCGAAGCACAAGGATTCTATGAGGGTAACTTTCAAATCTGGTTACCTAAGGTAGTAGCTTATCAAGGAATCACCTAGGAAAAGCAAGAAACATCAAGAAATCAAGAGCAGCCACCCGCTACACCCAAGAGTACTACAACCTATAGATGGATCCCTCGTTAATTACTACAAGAGCAAGGCTTTTACAAAAGTAACAACCATATTTGGAAGTTAAAGACAAGGTACCATCAAGTCAAATAAGAAACAAGGCAAGTGGCAAAGGAGATCACACCAGGCCCAAGAACAATGTGGGTTCCAAAATCCGCGATGGAGGCTCAACAAGAAGAAAGATACACAACCCGTTTACAACCTCTTAACAACAAAAAGAAAGCACCGGTAAATGCGGAGGTCACATTTTTGAAGAACGCTATATGGAAGAAGAAAACTTCATCAACCATTGCTTCAACATCATTACCTGTCTCATCAAGCGACCACAATTTGCTACCAAGGAATGAAGAGCAGATATATGCCAATGTATTGGACAACATGGCATCTCAAACAAAAACTAACGAGGAAGGCCTAAAAATCAAAAGCATATGGAATTGGATTTCAGGCCGTGATCAGGTAACTCCAAGTCGCCATTAAACTTACATGGCATAAGAGTCTAGAGTCGGGCAGCTAAGCCAGTAAATGAGAAAGTGTCAGACCCAAGCTTCAAGTTAATATTTTTCTGTGGTCTATGAGTCTAGCTAATAGGTATAAGCTCAAGCTGGAGAGTTGAGCATACATAAAGTCATGTCGCTCATGCTGGAAGAGGTGAGCATAAGAGTCAAAGTCCATATAATATATAAGGTGGAGAAGGTGGAGTACTCCAAAATAAAAACACTCACGCACTTGACAAAATCAGGAAGAGTGGAGAAACTTCAACAACGAAAACCCTTCTTGTGAGTAGTGAAAGCTTTGGAAGCACTCATGCTTTTGCTCTCTACACTAACTCCATGAAGAACCCATCAATACTCTTCTCTCTCACCGCATCTTGTTTAACATGCATAACTCTGTGCAAGCATATAGATGTCCCATCATTGGACATATGCATTAGGCACTCTTTTTATTCCACCCATGCACTTAACAAACAAATGACGATGACCAAGCGAAAACAGGTTTTATGAGTCTTTTCTCAACAACAATGACTCTGAATTCAAGCTACTAACACTTATCCATGTATATCAAGCCCATACTAGAAGCCATATGGCCATATGTACTTTAACTCAACATAACTCTATAACATCAGAACCTAAGTACATATAGCTTCACATTTAATTATGACTAAAGACATTTTTTCCCACTGGGTTTTTCCCTTTAGTCTTATCCAGGTATCCAAGACCTTCATTTTGTATATACGCTATATTTTACTTTTACTCTTTTATTTTTTTATAACAACAAAAACAAGAAGAACCACGATATCCCCACACTACTAATTGCAAATCTACTGACAGGTCAAAAGGGAGAGGCCAAAAAACAGCTTGACAAAGCTTCAAGTCAACTTACAGGTACGACTGCCGGATAACAACCATATGAAAAGCAAACTAGAGCTACAATGAGAACGACCTATTGCACCAACAAGTTGATACAACCTCATGCAATTCAAGATACAACAACCAATAGGAGGGGGAGAGTTCCACGCTTCCCATACACTACAGGTACAACTTCAAGGCAGCTTTAACATCACGTTGTCAGGAGTTTTTTGGAGCAAGGGATTGCGCATATGTACACATACATGCATGGTGCATCAAATAAAGGATTGCCCATTTTCCTTAGCCAGGTGGTTATGTGGGGCCCACATGTGTACAGGTAGGACAGTGTGTACATAGTGCATCAATTTTCACTATCACCAGTACCAGTATGTTTTTTCTACAATAATGAGGAGTTTATAGCGCGTAAAACTTCTCGAGGAAGCTATCCGCAGGCCGACGACATGAGGTCAGCAGGTGCGTCAGATGGCATCTAGTGGCGTCAGGAGGGCGAACGAGGTCAATATTTGCACGTGGATGAGGACGGACACAACGTGGGTGTTTTCTTATGAGAGTTATGCAGAAAGGTCATCATTAGGACCACTTTTTGGGGCCACTTCACGTGGTGGCGAGATGCATTATTGGAAAAAAGCTGAGTGCCAGGTGTGCGAATGATGCAAAAAGGTGACAACTATGCACTGCGAGGTCAGTTTTTGGCCTGTTCGGGGTCCGTTTGAGGTCATCTAAAAGGCCAAGGGTGCCCAAGTAATAAAGCTAAGTGTGGGAACTGAAAAAATAGAGAGAAGACCAGAAAAAACGTGGAGAAGAGAGGAGGAACAACCGCAGGTGTGTTTTTGGTGTTTTTGGAGCCTGTTTTGGCCGTAAACTGCTCATCCGAGGTCGGATTTGAGCACTTTGACATTGTAGACTGGGGTTTTGGGCCGTTCCGGACGCAATGGAGCTGTCCATTTTGCCAAATTCCTCCTTTTTTTCCTGCTGTTTTTCTGTGTAAGTTTCTCCTATGAGCGAAGTTTCTGCTCTAGTGTGTGATTGTATCTGGCTTATTTTACCCATATTGTGTGATCTATTTGCCCCATTGGTGTTGGCCCAAGCTCATTTGTATCTAAACATCAGAAATTCTCCTCTTTTGAGCTGAGTTTTTTGGGTGTGTGTGTGTCTGTGTGGAGTGGGCAAGTGGATAGTCTCTCTCCTCTCACTCCAGAGGTGTGTTCCCTGTCTCGGCCAGGTGTGTTGTGTAAGCCGAGTGGTGCCCCATCGTGTGTATGTGTGTATCTTCCCAAGAGTGTGTGTTGGGTAGTTATAGAGGCGTTCTGTGTGTTTCCATCCCGCTCACATTCTTTTGGTGCCCCCACGGAGGATCTTCTTCGAGTACCTTCTGCTTCGAGCTTCGAGCTTCGAGCTTCGAGCTTCGAGCTTCGAGCTTCGAGCTTCGAGCTTCGAGCTTCGGGATTACAGGTTGCAGGTTGCAGATTACTTGTTACAGGTTACAGGGACAGGGACAGGGACAGGGACAGGGACAGGTACAGGTGATTCACACAGGTACATGTAGCTGGAGTACAGTGATATACTAGCAGTGATGTCACTTGCAGTTGTTGTGGGCGTGCATCACTCGGCGCCTATTTGAGCGCATTGTCTGCTGGATTGTACGTTACTTGTGGAAACTGCCATTGTACGCATTTGTGGAGCCATACTTGGTTATATTTGGCAGTCCCAGCCATTTCTGAGACTTGGTCTAGAAGATAGTCATTTCTGAGACTTGACTATATGCGATTTGCATTAGCCTTCGTGTGAGGGTCGATAGCGTGAGGTTTTTATTGAGCTGGGGGATTCTCAAATGTGGAGATCCTTTCGGTGATACAGGTAGCTGGAGCACCCTTTTTGTGACCTCGCCATAGACTATGTACTAGTGAGTCCTACTTGATGCTCGAGTTCTATTGTTGACAGTTTATGCATACATAGACAGTCTATATTTTGGGTTCCTACTGCTCTACTTCTGGGGAAACTCTGTCGAAATTTTCCCAAGTTATGATGGCTGGTTTTTTGGTATTTTGAGCCATTTATGCTGTTATGCTGCTGAAATTTTGGCAAAATCAGAGGTTGAGTCAGGTGTGCCTTCTTGGGAGCTTCATGGTTGGCTTTAATGGATGATCAAAATGGCCCTCAGTTCACTCCTTTTCATTTAACTCAAAGAATTCAGATTAATGTTCATGTGTCCAGGAAGATCTTTTTCCAGCAGCGCATAGTCTTTATGTTTGGGCCAAGAAGATTGAGAGAGATCCTGGAATGTCTTTTGCCCGTTGTCATTCCGATGATTAACTATGAAAACTCATTTGATGTGCATGTGTTTGTCCTTATCTAAAGTTGAGCTCTATTGAAGTTTCTAGGGATTGGGTAGTGAAAAGTTTTGGGTTCTTGCACGTGTGTTCGAAGGGGTTCTCAAAGCATTGTAACTTGGGTAGCCATGGCTTTCTCTTATCCGGAGTTTCATGGAAGAAGTGATGAAGATGTGGAAGAATTTTTGGAAAAGATGGAGGTTGCCTGCATTAGCAACCAGATTCATGACCCTACGCAAATGTTACGCCTTCTCCAAATTTGTTTGAAGAGTGATGCACGAGTTTGGTCTAAAGCATTTGAAGAGGAGTTGCGTGTGGCTGATCCACCTGTAAGGTTGAGTTGGGACAATCTACGACATGGGTTGGAAGTGGAGTTTGTGAAGATAGAAGATCCTGACAAGGTGTGGCAAGAAGTACAGGCTTTGGTGCAAAAGGAAGGTGAGCCAGTAGATGTGTACATACGTAAGTTTTCATTGGCATGGGAGCGAATGTGCAAGGCTTTAGCACCACAGGTACCCCCGCCTGACATGATGAAGAAGGACAGGTTCTTGGCTGGTCTTTGGGAGAATATACGTTGGAGAGTGGAGCTAAAGAAGCCTAGGACATATGAGGATGCACTAGAGGTAGCAAGGAACAAAGAGTGGAAGCTGAGAAAAATGAGCCAGTTAGGGGTGGAGTCTTTGCCAATGAGGTCTGAATTTCAGCCTATAGAGTCTTTACAAGGGCGCATGTTAGGGGTTCATCATGAACCAGTAGTTCCTGTTACTACTCAGGTTATGCCAGCAGTGGTCACTACAGCAGTGCAAGATGATGGGCTAAGGCAAGACATGAGGCAAATGGTAGATTTGATGAAGAATCTCAGCCTAAACATGCTAGGTCAAGTGGGAAATAATCGAGGTCGAGGGAGGTTTGCAAATCAGCCAGGAGGTGAAGAAAGGCCTAGGAATGGTGTTGGACAAAGCAATGGTAGGTTTTGGAGGCAGACGCCCACATGTTATAATTGTGGAGAGTTGGGTCACATCAGCCCGCAATGTGATAAGACACCAAGGATGGGGGGAGACATGTATCCATTGCCAAGACAGGTGCTAACTAGGTCAAATGATTATGGCATCGAAATTAAGGGAGACAAAGGAACCAGTGGACTGACCCAGGAGGAAAAGGGAAAGACAAAAGTGCTAAGTGTAGTCACCTTGGAGAAGGCATCAAAGCTAGAGGATACATTAGTGATGCCTATTGGGAAGAGGACCACAGAGGATAAGGAAGGAAGAAGTGCCCCAGGTCCTAGTAAGAAGAAAGGAAAGAGCCATGAAGGCGAGGATGTCAAGGCCAAGAGGAAAAGGAGAGCTCGTCGTAAGTTTCATGTTTTGGATTTTCCACTAGGGGATGGGCAATTAAGCTATGACTTGAAGGAGGATCTGACGAGCAGGAAGGCATATGTTACTTTTGGGCAGCTTATAGAGATGGTGCCTAAGCTAAAGCGACAGTGGAAGAGGATGGTTAACCCAATGGAGAAAGAGCCAGAGAGAGGTTCAGTGAAGGTGTTGGCAATGGACGAGCTACCAGACATTTGTCCAATAGTAGATGTGTGGCATAAAAGGAAAAATTTGGGACAAGGTTATGTGGATGGCGGAGCCCAAATATGCGTCATAACACACTCATGCGTTGAGAAGATGGGTCTCACAGTGGCTGGGGTGTCAGGTTTTCGGATCAGATTGGCAAACCATCAAAAAGTAAAATGCTTAGGTGTTGTAAAGAGCTTAGAAGTGGAGGCATATGATGCAAAGGCAGTGGTTGATTTTCATGTGATGCCAGCAGGGTTGGGAGCATATCCTATTATACTGGGCAGACCATGGTTACGTGTAGTGGGAGCTGTTCAAGATTGGCGACATGGTACGATTAGCCTCTATGGAAAGACAGGTACCAAGAAGCTTTATAATATGGACACAAGGAAACGATTAGAGGAGCTTTATGAAGATGAGAATGAGTCTAGTGATGAAGACTCTTCCACGGTGACAGATGAGGACAGTGATAGCACTACCAGCAGTGATGAGGATGCTGATGTTGCATTTCTTTTGATGGATAAAGAAATCCCGGAGTGTGGTTTAGTCGTATTTGCGAATAAAGTTGAAGATGAAAGTGAAGGGCCTTATGAAGTGATTGAAGGGTTGATGCAAACCAAGGTTGAGTTGTCAAAGAAGCAGGAGTTGTTGACACAAATGATCAGTGGAGACCTCTCAGCTATGGAGAAGAATATATATTTGCATATGCTGGCTAGTTTTCCTGATTTTTTCATTACTTCATATGAAGAGATCAGAGGGTTCAAGGGTGAAGAGATGCATATAGAGCTGAAAGAAGGTGCTAAGCCAGTGCGGCAAAGGCTAAGAAGGATGGGTCAAGAGCAAATGGAAGCCTTGCGGGTAGAGGTGGACAAGTTATTGAAGGCAGGGTTCATAGTTCCAGTGGAGACCACAGAATGGGGGAGTCCAGTTGTAGTCAGTCCAAAGAAGGATGGGAAGTGGATAATTTGTGTGGATTTTAAACCCTTAAACGCAGCCACTAAGAAGAACCCATATCCTCTTCCATTCATCGATCAGATCTTGGATTCAATGGCAGGTTATGAGAGGTACAATGTGTGTGATGGTTTTTCAGGCTATTTTCAATTGAAGATTGCTCTTAAAGACCGCACAAAGACAACTTTTATTACACCATGGGGCTGCTATTGCTACACAGTATTGCCATTTGGGTTGTCAAATGGACCTTCCTTCTATCAAGAGAGAGCAAATTGGGTGTTGGAACCATTCATTGGTAGTTGTGTTAAAGCTTTTATGGATGACTTCTGTGTTTATAGCAGTAGGGCTGAACACCATGAGAAGCTGCAGATGGTATTGGCTCGATATGATGAATGTGGAGGACAACCAAATCCAAAGAAATGTCATCTAGCACAGCCAAGGGTGAAGTTATTGGGCCACATGGTGTCAGAAAATGACATTGAGGCTGATCCAGACAAGGTTAAGTCTATTATTCTTCTTCCATCACCTATGAGTATGAAGCAATTGGCAACCTTTATACACAAAGTGAAGTACATGGCACGGTTTATTCCATTGTCTTCGCAACTTCTTTATCCATTACAGAAAGTGGCAAAGCATGATCCATTGCAATGGGATGACAAGTGTGAAGAAGTGTTTCAAGAGGTGTTAGGGGGGTTGTCAGCCATGCAGGCTCCTGATTGGGAGAAAGTTTTTTATGTAAATCCATCAGTAGGGGATGATGCCATTGGAGCCATGCTATTACAAAAGGGGAAGGGTAGCCATTATATGAGGCCAGTGTATTGTGCAAGCTGAGTGAAGTTGGTAGCGGAGAGAAAGTTATCGGAAGTAGAGCTAGTGATGGCCAGTGTAATATTTGCTTGTCGACGATTTCGTCATTACTTGCTACCACGGCCTTTTGTTTTCTTGACGAGTTATGCCTTTTTGTCACAGTTAATTAATGGTATTAACATGTCAAATGTGGTGAAGAAATGGGTAATTGAGCTGCAAGAGTTTGAGTTCTCTTTTCTAGTGGACGATAGTACAAGGGCTACCCTAGCTGATTTGTTGACCTACAAGGAGAATCCCCTTATTGTTAAGGAAGAGGTGGTGAGAAAGGTAGTTGAAGAAGTTCCACAGATCAGCAATGCACATGTGTTGTTCTTTGATGGTTCATACAGAAAGAGCCACGATGCAGCTTCAGGGGGTATAGCACTTTATGATCCAGAGGGGAAGCTAGTATGCAAGAGAGGGTTCAAATTGGATGCGCATAGTAACAATGAGGCTGAATATGCTACATTGGAAGCCGGATTACACATTTGTTTGAAGCATGGGGTTCGAAGGTTGAGCATAAAAGGTGATGCCTTGTTAGTGGTGAAGCAAGTGCTGGGTGTGTGGAAGAGCAAGAACACCTTATTGAAGGAAATGTGCTTCAGAATTAAAGGCCTGTTAAAAAAGTTCGAAGCATGGAGCATCAGACACATTGAACGTGCTCTAAATGCAGAGGCACATGAAGCAGCTCAAGGCATGATTGGGGAGCTATTTGTGTTGAGGACCACTTTACCTCTTTATCATGGCCGGGAAAGTTTGGCTCAAGAAGAGGAGTTTTTGCTAACAGGAATCATTACAAAGGAGATTCAGAAGTCTAAGAAGTATGGCTTTGTGCGTAGAGCATACAGGTACAAATTGATTGGTGATGTCTTATACATGAAAGGGGCTGATCTCGTGTTGAGACGTGTACCTTGGCGGGAGGAGCTTTACAGAGTGTTGGAAGAGAATCATGAAGGCGCATTTGGTGGCCATTTTGCTCTAAAGATCACCTTGCATAAGATTTTGCAAGAGGGGTATGTATGGCCTAGTTTGCACAAGGATGTTCACCATTGGTGTAGGTCTTGCAATAGGTGTCAAGCATTTGGGAAGAGAGTGTTGAAGCCAGAGCTACGAAAAACCATTATGGCGTTTGATGTGTTTGAAAAGTGGGGGATTGATGCAATAGGCCCGTTACCTATCACAAGCAGGGGCAAAAGCTATATTTTGACGGCAGTGGACTATCTTTCTAGATGGGCAGAGGCTATAGCAGTAAAACAGATCACTGCAAAGGATGTGGCAAAATTTGTGTATGATGAAATATGTTGCAAGTTTGGGTGCCATTAGAGCTACTTTCAGATAAGGGTACCAGCATACCACTCCTTATTACCCACAGTGTAATGGCTTAAATGAAAGATTCAATGGTGAGTTGGTACAGATTCTTTCGAAGGTGACAGAGCACCAAGGAAAGAATTGGGATTTGGAATTGCCTAGTGCATTATGGGCTTACCGTACTTCGGTGAAGACAGGTACAGGGTTTACTCCATTTCATTTGGTGTATGGAAAGGAAGCACTATTGCCTGTGGAGGTAGAGTTGCCTGCGGTCAAGATGTTAGAGAAGTTGCTTGGGCCGCCTAGTGATGCATTCAAAGAGAGGCTCTTGCAGTTACAAGAGGTCCAGTTGGATAGGATGAGCGCATTGGAGCATTATGGGCAGATGCAGGATCAGGCTTTGGCAAAGATAAATGAACAGGTCAAAAGTAAGGGTATCAAGAAACATGACTTGGTTTTGCGCTACAACAGTAAGCTGGACAACACCTTCCAAAAGAAGTTTCAAATTAAGTGGGAAGGCCCTTTCAAGGTAGTGGAGTGTTTTCCAAATGGCACATATCAGCTGGCTAACCTGGATGGTGTTCTACATAAGTCAAGGGTAAATGGGTTGCGTCTTAAATTGTATCGTGCTAGATTGATGATGGTGGAGCAAGATGAGTTGTCTGTGGATCAAGCAGTGTTGGTGAGGGATGAGGAGACCTGTGATGCGGCGAGTCTCATATCTCTCTTTGCTGCTGCTGGTCATGAATGATCTAGCAGGCTAGGGGATGGGCAAATTATGTCAGGAGTTTTTTGGAGCAAGGGATTGCGCATATGTACACATACATGCATGGTGCATCAAATAAAGGATTGCCCATTTTCCTTAGCCAGGTGGTTATGTGGGGCCCACATGTGTACAGGTAGGACAGTGTGTACATAGTGCATCAATTTTCACTATCACCAGTACCAGTATGTTTTTTCTACAATAATGAGGAGTTTATAGCGCGTAAAACTTCTCGAGGAAGCTATCCGCAGGCCGACGACATGAGGTCAGCAGGTGCGTCAGATGGCATCTAGTGGCGTAAGGAGGGCGAACGAGGTCAATATTTGCACGCGGATGAGAACGGACACAACGTGGGTGTTTTCTTGTGAGAGTTATGCAGAAAGGTCATCATTAGGACCACTTTTTGGGGCCACTTCACGTGGTGGCGAGATGCATTATTGAAAAAAAGCTGAGTGCCAGGTGTGCGAATGATGCAAAAAGGTGACAACTATGCACTGCGAGGTTAGTTTTTGGCCTGTTCGGGGTCCGTTTGAGGTCATCTAAAAGGCCAAGGGTGCCCAAGTAATAAAGCTAAGTGTAGGAACTGAAAAAACAGAGAGAAGACCAGAAAAAACGTGGAGAAGAGAGGAGGAATAGCCGCAGGTGTGTTCTCGGTGTTTTTGGAGCCTGTTTTGGCCGTAAACTGCTCATCCGAGGTCGGATTTGAGCACTTTGACATTGTAGACTGGGGTTTTGGGCCGTTCCGGACGCGATGGCGCTGTCCATTTTGCCAAATTCCTCCTTCTTTTCCTGCTGTTTTTTTGTGTAAGTTTCTCCTATGAGCGAAGTTTCTGCTCTAGTGTGTGATTGTATCTGGCTTATTTTACCCATATTGTGTGAGCTATTTGCCCCATTGGTGTTGGCCCAAGCTCATTTGTATCTAAACATCAGAAATTCTCCTCTTTTGAGCTGAGTTTTTTGGGTGTGTGTGTGTCTGTGTGGAGTGGGCAAGTGGATAGTCTCTCACCTCTCACTCCAGAGGTGTGTTCCCTGTCTCGGCCAGGTGTGTTGTGTAAGCCGAGTGGTGCCCCATCGTGTGTGTGTGTGTGTGTATCTTCCCAAGAGTGTGTGTCGGATAGTTATAGAGGCGTTCTGTGTGTTTCCATCCCGCTCACAACGCAAAGCAACAACTGCACAAGAGGCTGCCACAACAACTTCAGTCAACACCAAGACATCAAGAACTCGTCAAGGCCAGCAAAGACATAGGGTCTTGTTGGGGACGACAAGAATTTGGAGGGGGAGAGTGTTGAAAGGAATCCCTTTAAGCAATGTTTCCATGAAGATTCCATTAAGATTTCTCAAAGATTCTATAAAGATTTTACATGAAGATGGTGATGAAGTAATGAAGATGAAGATGGATGCTGCAACATGAAGATACGAGTTCATGGACGTCATCGAATATCCCGTTATTATTGTTTTGAGCCATTACGACCACTTTTGTAATGTTTACGGGAACCTCATATTTTAAGTCGGCACTTGTATTTTGGCCGTAGATGCTTGTATAATGAGTAAAGCCAACTTAGTTTCTTGTAATTAAGCTTTGTAGAAGCCTAAGGACAATTCAGGTCATTTGGCCGGACATTAGGTTTGAAGGCTTGGTATATAAGCTAAAACCTAAGGCTTTGTAAGACACATTACGTTATCTCAATTAATATACAGTCGTGGGTTTTGCAGCACAAGGTAGTGAGCTTCACGCACACATACCGTCGCGCACACTAATCACATTGCAGATATGAGAGTAGGAGCGTGTTAGCATCGAGGAGCTCTTTGCGTCGACTCAAGCAATGCAAGCCGAGGACCACATCGCAAGCCCGCCTGCTACGAGCTATATTTGGTCGTAAGTACCTCAAACGACATCCGTTCTGAATGATAAAGTAGTCGCTAGAATCAGGGCGAGAAGCTCTTCGTGTTGATGTCTTTGTAGATCAGTTCCGGACACTTTGGAAATTACTATTTTGAGTCTATCGCGACAGTGATTAGAGGTCTTACAAATATGGTTTTCCGGGTTTAGGTGTTTGGCCATATAGGATATGTCCTTGTGAGTCTTGCCCTCTGATTTCGAGTCATTCCGATATGATTTGAGACTGTTTCGAGCTTGTAGTGTGTCGTAGGATGCGTTGTCTGTTTCTTTGCTTTATGGTAGTGTTGTGGTAGGATTAGTGTTTGTAGAGTGTTGTTAGTATCTAGCTCAGGGTTGAAAACCCAGAGATTACATCCATGCCTTAGTCGGGTGAGCTACGTCCTCGGAGTGACAATTTGTTGGTCTGTGTTCTCACTGTGCTCCATCGTCCGTCTCGTGGCGGCGAACCCGCTAACAGATGGCGAATCCGCACACCTTAACATAAGCAGAAAAAATGGCAAGGAACAAGCATATACCATACTCACAATGAAATGTATCCAAAGCGACACAAGGTATGGCACCAAGATGGAGTGTACTGATTGCTTGCAAAAGATGAATACAATAGGTAGCGTATGGCAAGAAGATGAGAAGGGAACAAGATCGTAGGAGGCATTATGGAGAGATGGGAGTTGATGGTAAGGAATATCATGAGTGTGTCCACCCTTCTTCTTCTTGAAATTGTGCCTTCAACCCTCAATTACAAGTGGTGTGGAGGTATGGTGCTCATCTTTTGTGCATGGTGAAGGTGATGGTGATGGTGTTGTGATTATGTGATTAGGGTTCATGCTACAAGCATATAGCACAAGGGTGTGTATGGATAGGTGTGTGTGTGTGTGTGTGTGTGTGTTTTCTCTCCAAGTGAGCTCTCATGGCCTTATTATATAGGGAAGGAGGAGAGGATTTAGCAATATTTCTAATTGAAGTGAGTGTCCCACTCTGGTGACTAGGAAAATGGGGCGCATGTGACTGTGGCTCCCATCTTGTCTCCTCATTATTTAAAATACTAAAGTCAATAGAGAGAGAAGAAGAGAGAATGTGGGTAGGATGTAGAGGATAGGAGATATTTACAATAGTTTAGCTTTGGCTAGACATAAGCTTATTAGGGAGAGAAGAGAGAGGTAAGAAATTTATAAGAGAGGTTGTCGAAGGTGGATAGTTGTTGATGAGGATGGATCCTCCAAAAATGGTGATAGAATCACTCTAGACTTGCCAAGACCTCATTAAAAGAGCCTTGTCTCTTGTAATCATGCTTGAAGACTTGTAGAACCATAGCCATTCTAGAGGGAAGAAACCTGGGGATGGCCTGTATCACCATTACAGGAGAAAACTGGGGTCCATCACAAAAATCATAGCTCTGCGTTCATAACTTAAAAAATTCTGAAAAACATTGAGCTCACGAGCTACAAATTTCATGTCGAACACTTCTTCAGATTCGAGATTCTTCTCTACACAAAAAATTCAGCCAAATAATGTATTATTTGTGGTTGCAAAGGTCTTTTGGTGGTCCCCTTTGAGTGGACTTCTCTCTTGCCTTCAAGTGTAAGCTCCTTCATGTGTATGAAAACATGACCTAGAGTGTTGGAAAGATTGGCAATCATCTAGATGGAGGTATTATTGAAATTTCAAAGTGGGGTTGAGGTTTGAAAATGAAAACTAGTGAATAAAATATTTGGTAGGGTGGAATAATATATATACATGAAAAATATATTAGAAAATACTAAAGATATATAATGTAATTTAGAATATATATATTTAATGCTTAAGGTCAAAAGAGAGATCAACAAAGAAAGCTTACTTATTTATGCTACATCGTGATTGATTAGCATAAGCCTTATTTATTTAATAAAAGCAAAAACGTTTGTGAAAAAGGGAAAAAAATCAAAAGTAACTTATATAATAGGAAATATTTTTGGTAAAAGAGAAAAAATATATGGGGGGTTGCCATGCATGGAAAAGCTTGCCTCAACGTCATGGAGGGTTTTCCAATGCCTAATCGCGATAGCTCAAGCCAAGACATGCATGCCATGGGCCCATGGTCTGGGCCGAGGCCGAGCGTGCTTAGGTGCTTGAAGGAAACCTTTAGTAGAGCCACTCCCTCCGAAAATGGAGCTAATGATGTAAATGAGGGGGGTGCGGAAGTAAATTCTCTATTCATGACCAACGTAAACCCTATGCCCTTAGAGAATGTGCACGTGAATATTTCATTCACTGCACCTCCTGACTCTTCAGAGCTATTCTCCTCCGAGGTCATATTACCCAATGGTAGAAGCCTTGCCGAAGTGCAAGAGGTTGAGCGATATATCATTGCGGCTAGGGAAAAGGAAGTCGAGAGCTTATGTAAGGCGGAGCAACGAAGAGAGTTAAAAGCGAAAGCCCCTATGTCACTATCCTTGCTAAGAGAGAAATCGAGTGCTCTTAACTTAGCAACCGCTAAGGGCCAACCCCTAGAAAGCACCATTGCATCTAGCTCAAAGGACACCCCTAGCACCTCAATCCTAGATGGAGCGTTCTTAAATGAGAACTGGGAGTACGAACTACAAACGGAAACTCTAACCGACCTATACACGGGTCACACCTATCACGCGGGTTGGCTACAATCCACAATGGGTGCTACTAGTGTGGAGGATCAACAACAAAGTGTTTGTGAGGTCATCCATAGGGTCACTGAGTTAGAGAGACAGAACAAGGGGATCAACATGCCTTCAACGGGTCTCGTGAGATTCTTGGATACAGGAAAGGCTAAACAATTGACCTTATCACAAATGGAGACTCCCTCGGTAAGTCCGATGGATCCTCCATATGTTGTTTCTCCAGGGGTCTCAGTGCAATATGAGCCCACAAGTGATAGCTTTACCTTTCCAAGTCTAGCTCATCTTTCCCTTGATAACACCACGGCTACCATGCCTAACCCAATGATGGGCATGCCAAGAAACACGCCATGGACCTCATTTGTTAGTAAAGCACCTCTACATGGTAGCTCAATGCCTGCAACAGTACCTACAAGTGTGTACCAATCGTATGCACCTATGGGTCATCGCACTCATGTAGTCCCTACCCCTCCCATTGTTTCAACAACCTATGCTCCACAACCACAACGCCCAAGTTCTTATTTCTATGGAACCATACCGGCTAGCATTAGCATGTCACATCCGACGTCTGCTATGCCTAGGGCCACACATATGAACTTTGGGCCACCACATGGCACAACATCGTACACAACATGGAACCCAGGGGCTTCCTATGCGCCAAGCCCAATGCCAATACCTACTCCACATGTAGTCTCTGGAGTGCCTTCATCCACGGTGCCTGCTCACTTAGGTGACTTGGCAACATTTTCTCAAGCTATTGGTCGATCTATTGTTGAGAATATGCGTAGCACGCCTGATAGAGAGCCTAGAAGTAAGGCAGTACAAATAGCCAAGCTCACACAAAAATTTAGTGGAGATGGGGATGTGAGAAAGCATATCGAAGTGTTTGAACAAATATGCGACTCTCTAGGTGAACACAATGACCTACATAAGAGTAATGCTTTAAGCCTAACCTTAAGTGGGAAGGCAGGGGATTGGTATAGAACCCTAAGGGTGGAAGAAAAAATGATTTACCCTACTCTTAGGAGACTATTCTTGAAAGAATACATATGAGAGGGAGTGCTTTGGGGTGTAGCCTCTTAGCTCCAGAAAGCCCAACGAGAGGAAGGAGAGTCAGTGAGAGACTTTATTAGTCGCTTGAAGCATTTGAATTCTCGTTGTAATCCAAATGAGCGCGCTTCAACAATAACCAATTGCTTGATAGATTCATTAGCGGGTTACGACATGAGGATATCTACAATTGCCTAGTCATTAGAGGTATCACCACTTGGGAAGCAGTCACCACCAATGAGATCCAATTGGAGGATAATTTAATGATTCAAGGAGAAAGAGTGCCTGTTGAGTCTAAATCTATTAGCTCACAAGCATCGGGGCATCAGCCAATGACCCTAAAGCCTATTGCTAAGGAGCCAAAAATATCTGAGATGACTTTAGCAGATCTCACCAAGGCTATTCAAGAGATTCTTAGAGACAATCATGCTTCGCAAAACAATCATATGTATCCAAGAAGGGAGCAACAATGTTGCTCAGTATGCTATGGACCGCATAGTACCAGTGAATGACCTACTTTTAGAGTAAAATTCAATGGGAATTGCAATGCTTGTGGAAGGTATGGTCATCAAGCTAAGGATTGCGTAATATTTAAGCGCGCGATGGCCAATAGACCAACCTTAGCATGGACAGACACACCTCGAGTTCCTGCATTGATGCCGGCCCCACCTCTTGAACATACAACACAACACATGGTCCCTAGGGCCCAAAATGTTGTTCAAACAACACCCTTACCACCTCCAGTGCTAGGACAACAACCACCACATCCGAGAATCGGTTTTGTGAATCAAGTGGGTTGTGAGTCATCTATTGCTTGTTTGGAAGGCTGTGAGGAAGACATAGACCCTAATGTTGCCTATGGGATGGATGTGCTTGAAGAAAGTCCACAATACTACATGGAGGACTATTGGGGACAAGTCAAACCTGTATATCAAGTAGTTGCTCTTGTGGTAAGAGGCCAAAATATCAATTACACTGCTAAGAGACCACCTCTTCAATGCTATGAGTGTGGAGGTCCACATCGTGTAGTCGAGTGTCCTTTTAGGCTACAAAAGAACGCCACACTAATGCAAACCAATCAATCGAGCACATCTACAATGCCGATACTCATGTGTAATCGATGTGGCATAGATCATTTGATTGCCCAATGTCCAAATAATCCAAATGCACCGAAGATCACACCATTAAACTTGATTGAAGTTATCGAGGAGCCATCACAAAGTACACCTGTGGTACCAGTAAACGTACTCACACGATTGATGCTCCAAAAACAAAATTATATTCTTGAGGAAAGAGACACGGCATCAATTGCCCAATCTCAAAAAAAGAAGAAAACACGAAGGAAGAGATCGCAAAAAGCAGCGAAGTCAGACCCCAGTTCAAAGACCCACATAGGGACTAGTGACGACCCAGTATATATGAACGACGTTGAAGAGGATTCTGATTCAGGTGAAACCATGGAGACCAAAACGACCACTAAGATAGAAACCAACAAGGAAGATCTTCATGAGCCACATCCAAGAAAAAGATAGGAACTTATGCAAACCCTACAGAGGAGATTGAGCGAGTCAAGCAATTAAGGAGTTTGGTAGAAAGTACCCAAAGGGATCTAGAACCAGCACGTAGGCAAATCCAGATTACAAACACCGTGTTCCCTACACAACAACAACCTCACCAAGTCCATAGACCCTTAGCAATACCTAGTGTCATCCAAGAAGAAAGTGACTTAAAGTCATGGGAAAGTGGGCATACTCACTTCTTGATGGAAAGAATGTTTACAGAGGGACTACTTGATCCTATCAAAGAAATGGAGATCCCATCTTCCCCACGTCAAGGGACTGAAGTCCAAAAGGTGCAGTTAAACATTGCCAAATTGATGGATTTCATGTCTTCAGAAGTTAGAATCACCATCATGTCCAAACTATATAAAGACCCTGAGCTAGTCTCAGCTCTTCGAACCTTCCTCAATGGAGAACTAAAGTTTGGGCTACCACAATTTTCACAGATGGATGGAGCTTGGGAGATGCCAATAGAGGAGGAACACTTAGATCCACAACCCAACGTAGATGAGAACCTTGTTATAGAAATACCTGTTAACAAGTTGGGACAATACTTTGAGGGTGATGAATACAATGCGACCATACCAATCACTACTAAGGGATTAACTGTGAAGGGAATCCTTGATGGTGGCGCTGGGGTTAGCATTGTGACTAAAAATTGCTGGGAAACTATGGGAAGACCTCACCTTGCGACCACAACTATAGTAGTGAAGATGGCCAATGGGTCTATTGTCAAACCTATTGGGATGCTAGAAGATCTCAAGATCAAGGTCTTTGGACATAAAATAAGGATTACCTTCACTGTTATGGATTTCTCCAAACACACTATGGCCTCAGAGATGATCTTAGGACGTCCTTTCATGAGGGAAGCAAAAATGGTGCATGACTGGTCTAAAAACCATGTCTACTTGCAGTTCCAAGATTCTGTCATTCAAGTGGATCTTGTGACTGGTCGAGCACATCCTCTAGGAAACAGGTTTATAATTGATCATAGATCTGACACCACATTTCACTCGGCCCCATTGTAGTATTATTACACGTGTAAAGCGGACACTGATATTGGGGAAGATTCTCCTTATATGGATGTACTACCTGGGATGACTGATTCGGACAATGTGGATTGGGTCCACCTAGCAGCAACCATAGACACTTGGGGAAACAGGGGGACAACCTGGGTAACACCTGAGGGGGTTGAAATACCACCACTCGTACCCTTAAATATGCTGGAAGCAATGCATATAGCTTTTGATGACCTACAAGATGAAAGTTTGACTGGCATTGGAACTAGTAGCGCCTCACAAGACTATAGCCCACACAATCTGGGGTCAGAATCATCAATTGAAATTGACTCTGAGGATGAAGAATCTGAGTTAAATCTTAGTACAAATGTGGGGACAAACCATTGAGGGCCTAGTGGTACCCTAGATGACAATCTATCCAAGGAAGCAGAAGACACAAGAAGCAATTCATCTAGTGACTCTTCACTAGAGATCTGTTTTAATTGAAAATTAGACAAGAAGAGTAAGAGATATAAGAGGCGACGATATCGAGCAAATGTGCATGCTAGAATAAATGAAAATAAATCTATCGCAGAATGGCTTAATTATATAGGGGCATGTGATGCTCATCAAAAGTTGGTAGATAACTGGGGTGAATACCTTCAAAGTGTTATATGGTGTAGCCCACAACACATTGACATCGCACAATTAGAGGCTACACAGAAGCCAAAGTTGAGCCGTACTGTAAGGAGACGACAAAATCGAGAGTTAGCTCAACAACAAAAGGAATCGGAAGTGAAATCACAGTCCACAAAACAACAAGACTCCACAGAATTACACTGTGCACCTGAACATTTCAAATCCTATACCACAGAGGAACGTAAGGTTGTGTATACAAAGGCTCAAAGAAAATCTATTGATGGGAGCAATGGAGTCTATGACGGTCCAACGATAGTTAAGGAAATAGAGTTAGCAGACCCAGGAGAAGAGTCCAAACCTGTTTTCATTGCGCAAGATCTGCCCAAGATTTGACAGAGACTGAGGAGTGTGTACTTAAAGAACTTCTCAAGGAATTCAGGGATATATTTGCCTGGATATATCATGATATGAAAGGTGTTCCACCTTTGGTGGTGCAACACACGATCCCCATGAATAGCATGGCTAAACCAGTTCAGCAACGACCCTACCCAATGAATCCTAAATATGCAAAAATCGTTCAAGAAGAGATTGAAAAGCTTATGGAATGCGGATTCATATACCCTTTTGAGCACTTAGAATGGGTGTCTCCAATAGTGATTGTGCCAAAAAAGAATGGGAAACTCAGAGTGTGCGTAGATCTCAAGAAGGTCAATGCCACCACTAGGAGGGACCATTACCCCTTGCCATATTCAGAACATGTGCTTGAAAGAGTTACAGGGAAGGAAGCTTATAGCTTTTTAGATGGGTACTCTGGATACAATCAAATCACAATTGCGCTGGAGAACCAAGCTAAAACATCCTTTATAACCAAATTTGGAGTGTTCGCATTTCGTGTTATGGCTTTTGGCTTAACCAATGCCCCTGTTACCTTTCAAAGATTAATAAACACTACTTTTAGAGAATATTTGAGGGAGTTTTGTGAAGCTTTCTTAGATGACCTTTGTGTTTATTCCTCTTGGAAAGAACATCTATCATGCTTATGAAAAGTGTTTGAGAGGTGTAGATTGTATTGCATCTCCTTAAACCCTTTCAAATGCCAATTTTGGGTTAAACATGGAGTCATTTTAGGGCATATAGTGTCCAAAAATGGGATTTCCACAGATGAGAGCAAAATCAAATCCATTGCTGAATTGCCACCACCTACAAACTATAAAGAAGTTCAAAGGTTCATGGGCCATGTTGGTTATTACCGACGGTTTATTTTAAACTTTGCCGAGATAGCTCGTCCTTTGTACAAGATTCTTATTGAGTTCCAATGGACTGCGGAGTGTGACTATGCTTATGAGTCATTGAAAAAGACCTTGACTAGCGCTCCTATTCTACGAGTGCCCGATTGGAATGTAATTTTTCATGTGCATGTTGATGCATCGAACTTTGCTATTGGGTGTGTTCTAGCTCAACCAGGAGAACATAAACTGGACTACCCCATTAGCTTTGCAAGTCGTCAATTGAATGATGCCGAGAGAAACTACACCACTACAGAGCGAGAAGGTTTATGTATGATTTATGCTATGAAGAAATTTCACTACTACCTTCTGGCCAACAAGTTTGTGTTCTATGTTGATCATCAAGCCTTGTTGTATCTTGTAAATAAACCTTGTTCCACGGGAAGAATTACACGATGGTTGTTAATTCTCCTTGAGTTTGATTTTACCGTTGTGGTGAGACCTGGTAAAAGACATGTCATGGCGGATCATTTGTCTTGCATACCCAATGGTGAAGCCCCTACTGGAGTCGATGATGAGTTTCCCGATACTTCTCTATTCCTAGTCGAAACCATACCTGAATGGAGTGAGAAGATTGTGAACTTTCTAGTTAATGGTTTTCCCCCCAAAGATCTTCGTAAAGACATAACTCGAAAACTGTTAAAAGAATATGAACCTTACTCTCTCATTGCAGGAACTCTCTACAGGCTAGGGAAGGATGATATTCTTAGACGTTGTGCCCGTGAGGATGAGTATTTATACATACTGCAAGAAGCCTACATGGGTATAGCCGGAGGACATTTCTCAGGGGAACTAATAGCTAGAAAGGTGCTGCAATCAGGCTATTGGTGGCCAACCTTATTTAAGGATGCAAAAGGATGTGATGAATGCCAATGTTACAAGATCAAACTACAAAAGGATAGGATGCCCTTACATCTTGTTAAAGTGACTCAACCATTTGAAAAATGGGGTTTGGAGTTTGTAGGCCCAATTAGTCCGGCAGCTCGTAGCACTCAATCTCAATATATTATCGTTGCCACTGACTATGTGACAAAGTGGGCGGAAGCCATGGTGACACGTAAGGCCGATGTGAGGTCAACTGCCAAGTTTCTCTTTGAGAACATTACAAGATTTGGCTGTCCCTTTGAGATTGTGAGTGACAATGGTACTCATTTTATAAATGGAGTAATAAAAGAACTCACTACCAACTTTATGGAGCTCACCATAAGTTCACACCTTATTATCCATAAGCAAATGGCCAAGCTGAGAGCACCAACAAGACCTTAATCTCTATCTTGACCAAAATGGTAGAAGCTCATCGCACAGATTGGGATTTAAAGCTTACATCAGCTCTATGGGCTTATCGTACTGCATACAAAGTTGCCATGAACTGCACACCATTTAAGATGGTGTATGGCCAAGAAGCGGTTATGCCATGGGAGTTTGTCGTTCCTAGTCTTCGAGTAGCTTCTCAAGAAGGTTGGGATGGTAACCCCTTAGTTGAGCGATTATATATCCTTGAAAGGCTAGATGAAGAGAGACAATTAGCTGTGCAAAATGCACTTGTGGAGAAAGACAGGAGGAAGAAATGGTTTGACCGTCATCTAAAGAACAATGATATCAATGTTGGTGATAAAGTCCTTATGTATGGAGTGCGTAACGAAAAGAAAAAGTTGAAATATGCAGGAAAAGGACCATATAGAGTATGTGAGATCACCCCATAAGGAACCATTCGTGTGGAGACTCTTGATGGAGTTGAAACCATTGGATTCCTCAATGGGAGAAAATTTCTAAGATACTATGATCCTTTAAGCCAAGAGGAGCTACATGCCATCCATAGAAAAAAGGCAGCCAAGGCACAAATAGAATTGAAGAAGATACAAGCTCAAGCTAAGGCTAAGGAGCGACAACAACGCATAAGACAAAAACAAGAGGCTAACCATGGAGTCACACATGCATTCCACGTTGAAACCGACGAGGATTGGTTGGACTCTGACCTACCTCTACGATACCCTATTGAGCTAAACAACACCTATGGAAAAGTGCTATATAATGCCTTATTGGACACGGGTGCTAAATATAATCTGCTATCATATGGGGTGTTGTGTCAGTTAGGGAAGCCACCTCTATCTGAGAGTTTATCCAAGTCAAGGGTGTCAACAAGAAAAAAAATTTGGTTTTTGGAATTTGACACACTTCTGTCAGTTATGACAATGGGGTTGTAGCTCAAGACTTTTTGGTCATGCCTGTTGGAACTATGGAGGGTAATATAAACCTAGGATGCCCGTGGATGATAGCGACCAAATGCACTATTGATTGGGGGACAAGGGGTGTCACAACACAGAAACCAACTCTTAGCCATGCCACTCAAGACATAGTCCCTGGGATATTGCCTTTTAAGGAAATAAAGCTCAAAACATTGCATGTCCAAGAGGTTGAACCATATGTCCCCATAGCCCAACTCTCTAGAGCTTCAACTGCTGTAGTTGAAATAAAGCTTGAGACACACAAGACCCATCCCAATATAACAAAGAAAACATACAATGGTCCCTAAAGCTTCTTTAGCGACCATAGCCAGTGCTAAAAGACAGGAGCCTGGTAAGAGACATGCCATTCGCCCCAAGAAATGTAAAGAAACGTTGCATTGGATTCCTAAAAAACTATTGGAAGCCCAAGGCTACTATGAAGGAAATGATCAAATCTGGGTGTCAAAACGTAAATTGTGCTCTTACTTGTCACTGGGCCCATGTGAGCTCAATCCTGTGGCTCCAAAACAAATTGAAGATTGCGGAAAGGAAAAAATCACGGAATGCTACACACCTGCTCTAGAGCTAGTTTGGGTATCAAAGAAAGAACGATTTGTTCCACCTAGCTCAGGAACAGGGAAATCAAATGAAGCTTCTTGCTCTTCAATTAGTTCCTATACGAAAATAGAAGCTTCGACACAACCTCCACCTACCATTGTACATATCCATACAAGCAAGAAAGAGTTTGCACCTCCCATTGTAAGTTCACCACCTACAACGATGTTGCAAATAAAATCATGGGAGAGTACCTTACCACCCTTGTAATTTGATGAAACGCATAGCGCGGTCGAAAACTATTGGTTAAACCCTTCACTCATAACAACTTGGAACAATTGGTTTCAAAAGGTGACCACATCATTCCAAAAGGTATGATCTACCCAAGGAAGGGGGGAGTGTTTGCTGGCATCCATCATTCACTTGCTTCCCTCTCAACCTTCTTCCTTGACCTCTGAATCTTCAATCTTAGGGAATGTATATATAAAGCCTTATACTCACAAAAACAAGATAAAAAAGTAAAAGAGCAAGATCCATAACACAAAATCATAAAAACACATCATGCACAAGAACACGACCCTTGTAATATTTTCACTCTAACCATCATCTATTTGTGTGTACAGATATGGCTAGTATGCTAGAGTCATCCACTCCTGCCTTGGGTGAGAGGTACCCTTCTTACTTTTCACAAATGTTTCACATGGTCTTTCCGGTGCTTGCATGTGAATGGGATTTGGTAGGTACGCTAGCATGTGAGAGGAATTTTGAGGAGTTAGAATGGCTGATACTTCTCTTGACCACGACTGATCCATACTTAGTAGAGAGCGTTTCTCCCATTGCACAAGCCTACCAAGATGAGTATAGGCGTCTAGTGATATTCTTAGTAAACATGGGTATCTATGATGAAGAAGAAGATTTACATGACTACACGGATGGCACATATGGTCTCATGGATGATGACTTTGTTTATCTTGACGACGAGGATAGGGGTTTAGCCTTAGGTTTCCCCCCAATCTCTACAATATCCTATTCCCTTGACTCTCTAAGGGGAGTGCAAATAATTAGGTTAGGGTTCCTTATGTTTTTTAATTGTGTTCAATAAGTGTTGGTACCTTTTCCCACTGATGTGCCTCCTAGAGGTATCTTTGTGTTTCTTAGTGTGTACAGGAACGTGTTGCTGTTGTTAGGATTTGGACCTTCATGGGATCTTTCTCTCATTCACACTTCAAATCAAGCGTGACCATCGACACAAACAAGTGTTTCTTGTCCATTAGCATTGCCCCTTATCTTTTTGCATCCATGTTTGTCTCCTTTAATTATGATTGATAGCATAATATCCACCATCACATTTGCTTAGTATCAAACATTTAATTCAATGTATTTTTTTGTCATAATCACTTGTTTAGGTTTAAAAATCAAGCAGTCCGACTAAGCTAGTTTGACCAAGCTAGGTGTTAGAGATCTTCTCTTAATACCATGGGGAATGCCTTCCTAATAATTAATGGTTACTTAGGTTCTTAATCCGATTTAGGCAGCATTGTGTGAAATGTACTAGGCTTTCTAGTGGGCTTAGTCCCTATTGACCTTTAGCTTAAGTATTATAAAGGGAGTTTACTAGTGTGATGAGCCTAGGGAGGGTAACAATGTTTTATGACCCCCCAAAGTTACAAAATTAAAATGCTGAAAACAAACAAAAAAAAATTCAAAGTGCCACAATGTAAAATCTTCAGCTGGAAGAGAAATCTCAACTTGATTTGGTACTTCACTCACATGTATCATCTATGGTACTAGAGCTCTAGAGGTTCCCAGTGTGGGCGCTTTTCCTTGAAAAGCAAAAAACCCAAGGCATACAAAATAAGCACACACATCAAAATTAAATCACTGTGAAAAGGCTTTGGGGGGTCAAAGAAAAAGTAATCAGTCAGACAATGATTTCATGAGAAATTCCTTTTATCGTAGCTTAACTACAAGGTCTTCTAGGTATAGCCTCTAGTCAGCCCTCAAACATGAAATACTTGGCTCTCGCGATTAAACAACTTAATTGACCAAGAAAATCGAGAAGCTTACCCATGGTATTAATAGTCGATCTTTAGTGCCTTTTGAACGTTAAATTAGAGACCCCAAACTTGTTTAATTTTTTATCTTTACAGCTGTTTATGCGTTTGATTATATTGCAATTTAATGTTTATTGCTGACAAATGGTTTAAAATTTTGTTACCAATCAAATTGTCTGCCTACAACTGCATATGCTTTTTAATTGCTTATGAGAATGCAATTACTGTGCCAATGTTGTTTGATTTTTCAGTGACTGAAGGAGACTAAGGACATTCATCTCAAGAACTCTTCCACCTCAACAAAAGAACTTCAACTCAATAGCTTTCGAGGACGGAATCTACATCAGGAAGGGGGGCACGTTAACCCTCGCGCACATTCCTATCACCTACGAGGGACATTGTATTATTTATTTGGTAGAGTCAGGTACCGGGCTTGTCGGTCCAATAGGAAAAGGGTAAGAGTGATCGCCGATGAGAGGTGCACTCTAACTGGAACATTCAAGGGATTAGTTGGCTAAGCATGGGTGCCCAAGTGTGAATGGGGCAAGCTCATATAAAAGTCAACTAAACCTAAAAATCACTCATTCTCTCATTTGTACAATTGAAGAGTGCTCTTGCTCCATCTTTATCATCTTCTTCTTCATCTCCTTGTGTGTGTGTGTGTGTATGCATGAGAGAGAGAGAGAGAGAGAGAGAGAGAGAGAGAGAGAGAGAGAGAGAGAGTGCGACTGAGCATTGCAACGGCACGCTGACGTCGAGGCGGTTGAGCACGGCGTAGCGGCATCTCCCTCTTCTTTGCGGTGAGGAATCCTCCATGACAGCAAGCATAGAGCGGTGAGTGACACACCATCGCCATCTTTGAGCTTACTAGTTTAGGCTTGTTGTGTGCTTGGAGCCATTTGTGGCTCGCACACAGTGTATCGGCAAGTTCCTTGCATTGACACGTGCGATAGACGCGCATAGGGTAGGTCGCATAAAGTTGGTTAGGGTTAGCAGCTTAGGGTTTGACCACTAATAGATGGTTGTGTTTGGACAATTAGGGTAGGCTGCATAAAGCCACTTAGGTTAGGCCACTCTAAGTCAGATTATGGTAGTGTTTGACCATTTCAATTTGCTCAAGGCTAGCCTCTTAGGGTTAGCGGCTTGAGGTTACCGGCTTCTGGTTTGGCCGCTAATAAATGACCGTGTTTGGACTATCACGTGAGTGCAGCAAAAGGGGTTATTAAATTTTACTTTTTCTCACATTTTCACATACAGAAGGGTATCATATAATGAAGTTGGAAAAAAAATTTACAGATTGAATAGGAAAAGGGTGTATTTTATTTTTCAAAAATTCATAGATAAGGAGTTTTAGAAATAGTCCTTGAATGTAGGTGATATACACAATTTATACATAGTGACCCCCCTGAGGGGTCGGGCTAGCCACTTAGGGTTAGCAGCTTAGTGTTTGGCCTCTAATAGATGACAATGTTTAAATAATAAAGATAGGTTGTGTAAAGGTGCTTAGGTTAGGCAGCTCCAAATTGGATTAGGACAATGTTTATCACTTAAAACTAGCTTAGGGTCAACGTCTTTTTGTTTGGTTGCTAATAGATGGCCATATTTGGAGTGTTAGGGTAGGCTGCGTAAAGCCGCTTAGGTTTGGCCACTGAAAATTGGATTGGTGTAGCGTTTGGCCATTTCAATCTGCTTAGGACTAGCTGCTTAGGGTTAACGGATTTTGGTTTGGCCGCTAATAGATGGTGCACCGTGTACTGATGGTTAAGATACGTTGTATAAAGCCGCTTAGGTTAAGCCGCTCTAAATTGAATTAGGATAGCATTTGGCCATTTCTCTATTACGGCTAGCCACTTAGGGTTAGCGGCGTTTGGTTTGGCCAGTAATAGATGGCCGTGTTCGAACAATTTGACCAATAAGAGTTTTTGGATAGATTGTTATGTATTAGGGTTTGTCCTCGATCTACATGCAATGTCATGTAACGTGTGTGTGTACTTATGTCACACCCATGAATATAAGCATTGACAAATAAAGATGAAAGTATTACCCAGTGGTCTTGATCTTCGTGCACCTCCAGACTGAGGTGTGCGGGGATTGGGCATGGCTAGAGACTGTGAGGTAGTTAAGCTACATTGTTATCTGCTTTTGGTTTGGCTAATTAGGACTGAACATGGAAAGACGTTGTTGTTTTCTTGATTAGGTCTGGTGGCAAATGGTTTGGCTGATTAGGGTTAGCCGTACAAAGACAACTTATGGTTTAGACAATTAGGGCTAGCGACTTTTAGTGTGGCCGCTAATAGATGGTCGTGTTTAGACGGTTAGGGTGTGTTGTGTAAAGCCGCTTAGTTTAAGCCGCTCTAAATTGGATTAGGACAACATTTGGCCATTTCCACTTGATTTCGTTTCAGTTAAGGGTTAGAGGCTTAGTTTGACCTATAGGAGTTTTAGGATAGACTGTTATGTATTAGGGTTTTTCCTCGATCTACATGCACTGTCATGTAGATGTGGGTGTGTACTTATGTTGCACCCATGAATATAGGCATTGACCAAGAAAGACAAAAATATTACTGTGCGCTCCTTGCCGCACTGTCAAAGCAAGGGACTTGCCGATACACCGTGTACGAGCCGCAGACGGTTCCAAGCACACAACTAGTTTAACTAGTAAGCTCAAAGAGGGCAATGGTGTGTCACTCACCGCCTTATGCTCCTGCCGTAGAGGATTCCTCGCCGCGAAGAAGAGGGAGACGCCGCTACGCCATGCTCAACCGCCTCGCCGCCGTCGTGCCGCCGCAATGCTCGATCGCACACACACTCTCACAATCTCTCTCTCTCTCTCTCTCTCTCTCACACGCACACACACAAGGAGATGGTGAAGGAGAAGGTGGAGATGGAGCAAGAGCAGCTTCTATTGCACAATGAGAGAATGACTCAATTTTAGGTTTAATTGGCTTTTATGTGAGCTCACCCCATTCACACTTGGGCGCCCATGCTTAGCCAACTAACCCTAGCATGTTCGTGTTAGAGTGCGCCTCTCATCGGCGATCACTCCTTTCCCTATTGGACCGACAAGCCCGGTGCTTGACTCTACTTAAATAAATAATACGGTTACAGTGTCCGTCGTAGGCGATAGGGTGCCCGTGAGCCACGAGGGTTAACATTGCCCCCCTTCCTGATGTAGATTCCGTCCTCGGAAGCTATTGAGTTGAAGCTTGGTATGTCCATGTTGTAGAGCATCTAGATTTGAATCTGTAAGGCAAAGTCACTGTTTTAGCAAGCGGAATTATATTGCCATAAATCATGAGGGGAATGTAAAGTACATGTGGAAATGAGTAAATGCAAGATTTATGAAATGTTAGACTGCCATTAAGGACAAATAAATTGCACTTTGAGTAAATTAATTAATCAAGAGTTTTGAGCTTATGGGTGAGTCTATCAATTACTTAGCTATGACTAAGGTTAAAACAACTACTCTAGTACTAGCTAAGCTAAGAAGATTATCTAAATGCAAGATTCCCTAATTATGCTTTTCAGCTTTGATTAGCCAACTTGCTCTCACAACTGCAAACAAAAGCTTGAAATGTTAACTGTAAACTCAATGGAAGTCTTTTAATTTATTATTATTTTTTTTAATACTTTTTTACTTTGGGTCACAATCATGTGACGTGTGTGCTTATTTTGTATGTCCGGGGTTTTTTGCTTCTCAAGGGAAAGCGCCCACACTAGGAACCTCTAGGGCTCTAGTACCATAGACAATACATGTGAGTGAAGTACCAATTCAAGCCAGGATTTCTCTTCCAGCGTAAGATTTTTCATTGGTGGCACTTATGTTTTTTTTTTTTTTTTTGCTTCCATTTCCTTGGTATTCGCACTAGTGTTTTTTGTTGTTTGAGTGAGCAAGCCTTTCTCTGCCTAAAACATTCCTAAGGTCTCAAATACTCGGATAATTTTATTAGCTAGGCCTAGTGGTCAAGTAAATGAGTTAACCTAAAGTCACGGTCTCCTAATCTCCAGGCTCATCCATAAGATTAAACTGGAGTTCAATCAACTTAAGCAAAGACAAATTTATACATCTATAATGGCAGATAACAATCATAACTATTGCACTCAAACAAAGAATGAAAAATCATTATTAGCAATTACACATATCCACCAACATGAATCATGGAAAGTAGTACACGTGGAGGTATGGAGTGGCTCATTTCGTTGAAGCAGATATCCTCAGCCATGTGGATGGAGATCCATATAAGTCCTACCTAACACATCCAAAAATAGGCACTATACCTCTAGGAGGCATGTCAGTGTGAAAAATTAAAACTCCTAAAAAACAAACTCAAAACACAATCTAGACCCCTAACCTACCTATTTGTCACCCCTTTTAGAATCAAGGAAAGAGGATATTATATAAACCGGGTGGCCACCCTAAGGCTAGGCCTCTATCCTCATCATCTAGATAAATAAAATCGTTGTCCGTGAGGACATAGTCTTCCTCGGTCTCTATTAGTTCCTCTTCATCATCCTCTTGTGCAAGCATGCTAATCAAGAACCTCGCGATGCGTGGATACTCATCTTGTGCAAAAGAATAAGCATGTGCCATTGGAGACACATTCGCTACTGGGTAGGGATCACTAGTTAGCCATAGATGTATCAGCCATTCTAACTCCTCAAAATTTCTCTCACATGCAAGGCTCTCTATCAAATCCCATTCGCAAGAAAGTATAGGGTAGCATACATAGAACACTTGAGGAAAAGACAAAGGGTACCTTTCATAAAAAATAGAAGTGCATGCCTCTGGTGAAGTAGCCATTTCTGACAAGACAGACAGATTTGGTTAGGCCTTTAAAACATAAGAGTTGTTTTTGTGTGTTGCTTGAATTGACACGGTGAATTTGGACTTATATGTAAGATCTGATAGGGTGCTCTCTCGTTGCTAGTCGCTCTTGCTCTTTACTATTTTTGTTTTTGGTGAGTATAAGGCTATATATATACATTCCCTAAGATTGGAATTGAGAGGTCAGGGAGGAAGGTTGAGAGGGGAGCGAGTGAATGATTGATGTTAGCAAACACTCCCCCCTTCCTTGGGTAGATCATACCTTTTGGAATGAGGTCGTCACCTTTTGAAACCAATTGTTCCAAGTTGTTATGGGTGAAGGTTTTAACCAATAGTTTTCGACCGCCCTATGCGTTTCATCTAGTTGCAAGGGTGGTAAGGTACTCTCCCATGATTTTATTCGCAACGTTGTTGTAGGTGGTGAACTTACCCCGGGAGGTGCAAACTCTTTCGTGCTTGTATGGATATGTACAGTGGTAGGTGGAGGTTGTGTCGAAGCTTTTATTTGCGTATAGGAACTACATGAAGAGCAAGAAGCTTCATTTGATTTCCCTATTCCTGAGCTAGGTGGAACAAATCGTTCTTTCTTTGGTACCCAAACTAGCTCTAGATCGGGTGTGTAACATTCCATGATTTTTTCTTTTCCGCGATTTTCAATTTGTTTTGGAGCCACAGGATTGGGTTTACATGGGCTAGGTGACAGGTTAGAGTACACTTTACGTTTGGGCACCCAGATTTGATCATTTCCTTCATAGTATCATTGGGCTTCCAATAGTCGTTTAGGAATCCAACGCAGCGTTTCTTTACATTTCTTGGAGTGAGTGGGACGGTTCTTACTAGGTTTCCGTTTTTTTGCATCAACCATGCTCACTACAGAGGCTTTAGGGACCCACTTGTATGTTTTCTCTGCTATATTAGGATGGTTCTTGTGTGTCTCAAGCTTTCTTTCAACTACATCAGTTGAAGCTCTAGAGAGTTGGGCTATGGAGACGTATGGTTCAACCTCCTGGACATGCAATGTCTTTGGTTTTATTTCCTTAGGCAATATCTCAGGGACTATGGCTTGAGTGGTAGGGCTAAGAGTTGGTTTTTGCGTTGTAACACCCCCAGTCCCCCAATCAATAGTGCATTTGGTGGCTATCATCCACGTGCGACCTAGGTTTATATTACCCTCCATAGTTCCAGTAGGCATGACCAAAAAGTCTTGAGCTACAATTCCATTGTCATAACTAATAGAAGTGTGCCAGATTCCAAAAACCGTAGTTTTTTTCTTGTTGACACCCTTGACTTGGATAATACTCTCAGAAAGAGGTGGCTTCCCTAACTGACACCACACCCCATAGGATAGCAGATTATATTTAGCACCCGTGTCCAATAAGGCGTTATATAGCACTTTTCCATAGGCACTATTTAACTCAATGGGGTATCGTAGAGGTGTGTCAGAGTCCAACCCATCCTCTTCGATTTCCACGTGGAATGCATTTGTGACTCCAAGGTTAGCCTCTCGTTTTTGTCTTATACGTTGTTGTCGCTCCTTAGCCTCAGCTTGAGCTTGTATCTTGTTTAACTCGGTTTGTGCTTTGGTGGCCTTTTTTTGATGAATGGCCCGTAGTTCTTCTTGGCTTAAAGGATCATAATATCTTTTGAATTTACTCCCATTGAGGAATCCAATGGTTTCAACTCCATCAAGAGTTTCCACACGAAGGGTACCTTGTGGGGTAATTTCACATACTCTATATGGTCCTTTACCAGCATATTTCAACTTATTCTTCTCTTTACGTACTCCACACATAAGGACTTTATCACCAACTTTGATGTCCTTGTCCTTCACATGGCGATCAAACCACTTCTTTCTCCTATCCTTTTCCACAAGAGCATTTTGCATAGCCAACTGTCTCTCTTCGTTTAGTTTTTCTAAGATATACAAACGCTCGGTTAAGGGGTTACCATTCCATCCTTCTTGCGAAGCTACCCTAAGACTAGGAATGACAAACTCCCAAGGCATAACCGCTTCTTGGCCGTATACCATTTTGAATGGCGTACAATTAATAGCCACTTTATAAGCAGTACGATAAGCCCATAGAGAAGATGTCAACTTCAAATCCCAATCAGTGCGATGAGCTTCTACCGTCTTGGTTAAAATAGAGATTAGAGTCTTGTTGGTGCTCTCGGCTTGTCCATTAGCTTGCGGGTAATAAGGTGTAGACTTATGGTGGGATATCATAAAGGTCGTGGTAAGCTCTCTTATTACCTCATTTATAAAATGGGTACTATTATCACTAACAATTTCAAAAGGGCAACCAAATCTTGTGATAATGTTCTCAAAAATAAACTTAGCTGTTGTCCTCGCGTCAGCTTTTTGTGAAGCCTTAGCTTCAGCCCACTTTGTTACATAGTCCGTAGCAACTAGAATATATCGAGATTGAGTGTTGCGAGCTGCGGGACTAATTGGACCTACAAAGTCTAAGCCCCATTTTTCAAATGGTTGGGTTACTTTAATAGGATGTAAGGGCATTCTGTCTTTGCACTGTGTGGTCTTGTAACGTTGGCACTCATCACACCCTTTTGTAAAAAGTGATGCATCCTTAAATAAAGTTGGCCACCAATAGCCTGATTGCAGCACCTTTCTAGCAGTCAGATCTCCTGAAAAATGTCCTCCTGCTATGCCCATATGTGCTTCTTGCAAGATATACAAATATTTATCCTCGCGGGCACAACGCCTAAGAATATCATCCTTGCCTAATCTATACAGAGTTCCGGCAATCAAACAATAGGGTTCACATTATTTTACTAGCCTTCAAGCGATATCCTTACGAAGTTCCTTGGGTGGAAAACCATTAACTAAAAAGTTAACAATGTTCTCACTCCATTCAGGCATAGTCTCAACTATGAATAGGGAAGTATCGGGTAATTCATCATCCACTCTTGTAGGGGCTTCACCATTGGGTATGCGAGACAAATGATCAACCATGACGTGCCTTTTACCGGGTCTCACTACAATCGTGAAATCAAACTCCAGAAGAATTAACAACCATGGCTTGTTTACCAGATACAGCAACGCTTGATGGTCCACATAAAATACAAACTTGTTTGCCAGAAGGTAGTAGCGAAATTTCTTTACTGCATAAACCATTGCCAAACCTTCTCGCTCTGTAGTGGTGTAGTTCCTTTCAGCATCGTTCAATTGACGGCTTGCAAAGCTAATGGGATAGTCCAATTTATGTTCTCCTGGTTGAGTGAGAACACACCCAATAGCAAAGTTTGATGCATCAATATGCACATGGAAAATGACATCCCAGTTAGGTGTCCTTAAAATCGGAGCACTTGCTAGTGTTTTCTTCAATTGTTCATAGGCCTGGTCACACTCTTCAGTCCATTTAAATTCAATGAGAAGCTTGTACAAAGGACGTGCTATCTCAGCGAAAAATAAAATAAACCGTCGATAATAACCCACGTGTCCCATGAACCTTTGAACTCCCTTGTAATTGGTTGGTGGTGGTAACTCTAGAATCACTTTAATTTTGCTCTCATCGGTTGAGATACCATTCTTGGATACTATATGCCCTAAAATAACTCCATGCTTGACCCAAAATTGGCATTTGAATGGGTTCAATGAGATACGATATAACCTACACTTTTCAAACACCTTCCGCAAACATGATAGATGTTCTTTCCAAGAAGAGTAAACACAAAGGTCGTCTAAAAAAGCTTCACAAAACTCTCTCAAATATTCTTTAAAAGTAGTGTTTATTAATCGTTGGAATGTAGCAGGGGCATTTGTTAAGCCAAAAGCCATCACACGAAATGCAAACACGCCAAATTCTGTGATGAAGGCAGTTTTAGCTTGGTCCTCTAGCGCTATCGTGATTTGGTTGTAGCCTCAGTACCCATCTAGAAAGCTATAAGATTCCTTGCCTGCAACTCTTTCGAGTACATGTTCGGAATATGGTAGGGGGTAATGGTCTCTTCTAGTAGCTGCATTAACTTTTTTGAGGTCCACGCACACCCTGAGTTTCCCATTCTTTTTTGGCACGATAACTATTGGAGACACCCATTCAGAGTGTTCAATAGGATATATGAACCCACATTTGATAAGCTTTTCTAGCTCTTCTTGAATGATCTTTGCGTACTTAGGATTCATCAGGTAGGGTCTTTGTTGTACGGGCTTCGCAGTGCTAATCATAGGGATTGTATGTTGGACCACAGAAGGTGGAACACCTTTCATATCATGGTATGTCCAAGCGAATACGTCCTTGAATTCCTTGAGAAGCTCTTTGAGGACCGCCTCTTCAACTTCTGTGAGGTCTTGGGCAATAAAAACAGGTTTTGATTCTTCACCGGGGTCAGCTAATTCTATTTCTTTAACTATTGTCGGACCATCATAGATTCCATTATTCCCATCGATAGGTATTCTTTGGGCTTTTGTGTACACAACCTTTGCTTCCCCTATGGTGTAAGATTTGAAATGTTCTGGTGCAGGATGCAAGTCTGTGGATTCTGGTTGTGCTTTGGTTTGTGCTTCCATTTCTGCTTTCTTGTGTTGTCGAGCTAACTCTTGGTTTTGACGCCTCCTTGCAGTGCGGCTCAACTTTGGCTTGTCTATGATCTCTAATTGGGCTATGTCATGGGGTCGTGGTCTACACCACATAACATTTTGGAGATATTCACCCCAATTGTCTACCAATTTTCGATGAGCATCACATGCGGTAATCCCGTTCGTAGCTCTCCGTTAAGGAATGCTTGAAGTGCAAGGAATAACTCAGGATCTCCATACAGCTTTGCTATGATCGTGGTTCGGACCTCAGAAGACATGAAGTCCACTAGTTTGGCAACATTCATTGGCATTTTGCAGGGTGTAGGTCCTTGACTAGGAACTGGTGAGGATGGAATCTCATATTCCTCAATGGGATCAGGTATTCCTTCGTTAAACATCCTTTCCAACAAGAAAGGTGTATGCTCACTTTCTGATGCCCCGTACTCACTCCCTTCTTGGATGATACTAGATATGGCTAACGGTCTATGGTTCATGTGGGGTGGATGAACTTGCGTGGGAAACACTGTGTCATGAATTTTGACATGCATGGGTTGTGGTTCTAGTTTCCTTTGAGTCTCCTCCACTAAACCTCTTAGATGTTTCACCTGCTCAATCTCGTCAATCTCGTCTACTGGGTTTGGATACGTCCCAATCTTCTTTTTACGATTCTTCCCTTTTTGCCCCTGCGGTTTATCTTGGGGGTCTTGGATTGGATTTGGAAACACTTGTGGTGTTTTTAGAGGCTCTTTATGGTTTTCTCTTATTCGGTTTTCATTTGGTTCCATGTTACGGTTTTCTTTGTCGGTCTTTCCCTTTGTGGTATTGGTTCTAGTCTCCATTGTCTCGATTGAATCTGAATCATCCTCGAGGTCATTCATATACACGGGGTCATCTCCTGTTCCTATGTTTGTTTTGGAACTTGGCTTTGAATTTCCCGTATTCTGCGACCTCTTCCTTCGTGTCTTCTATTTCTTTGCTTGGATAACTGACGCGGTATCTCTCTCTTCGAGGATATGGCCTGGCCCTTGAAGCATGGACCGTGTAATCGCATAAGCGGGTGCGACGGGTGGTATTGGCGATGTCACACTAGCAATTTCGACCAAATTTAGGGGTGTGATTTTAGGCGCATTTGGGTTATAGGGGCATTGGGCAATCAAGTGATCTATGCCACAACGATTACATGTGAGTATTGGCATTGCAGAGGTGCTCCCTTGATTCATTTGCATCTGTGCAGCATTCTTTTGCAGCCTAATAGGGCACTCCGCTGCCCGATGTGGTCCACCACACTCGTAGCATTGAAGAGGTGGCCTCCTAGCCTGGGGTGTTGATATTTTGACCTCTGGATGCGAGAGCAGCAGCTTGATAAACCGGCTTGACTTGCCCCCAACAATCTTCCATGTAGTATATAGGACACTCTTCCAATGTATCAAGTCCGTAGGCAATACTAGTGTCTATTTCCTCCTCACAGCCATCTGCATAAGCATTTGATGGCTCGCAACCCACTTGGTTCATAGAGGCGACTCTTGGATACGGGGGCTGCGGTCCTAGCACAGGAGGTGGTAGCGGTGTAGCTTGTACAACATTTTGAGATCTAGGGACCATGTGTTGCGGTAGTTTCTCAACAGGTGGAGCAGGCATCAATACAAGAGCTCGAGGTGCATCCGTCCAGGCTACAGGTGGTCTATTTGCCATAATACGTTTGATCATTAAACAATCCTTAGCTTGGTGACCATACCTACCACATGCTTTGCAAGCTCCATTAAATTTTACTCTAAACGTAGGGCACTCACTAGTGCTATGTGTACCTAAGCAAATGGAACACCATTGTTGCTCCCTTCTTGGATACATGTGACTATTTTGAGGGGGTCGATTATCCTTAAGAGACTCTTGGATTGCCTTGGTGAGGTCTGTCAAGAATGTCTCAAATACCTTTGGCTCATTGACAATGGGCTTTGCAGTCATGGGTTCATACTCAATGGCTTGTGAGCTAGTGGATCTCGTGTCAGTAGACACCCTCATGCCTGCTATCATCAAGTTGTCCTCTAATTGGATTGCATTGGCAGTGACATCTTCCCAAGTTGTGATACCTCTAATCACTAGTCCGTTATAGATTCCTTCATTCCTCAAAACTCGAATGAATCGATCAAGCAGTTGGTTATTGTTGAAGTGCTCATTTACAGGGCAGTGAGAGTTTAAGTGCTTTAGACGACTAATGAAGTCCCTTACTGACTCTCCTTCCTTACGTTCGGCCTTCTGTAGCTGAGATGCTACACCCCAAAGCACACCTTCTCGTATGTACTCCTTTAGAAACAACCTTCGAAGGGTAGGGTAGATTGTTTTCTCGTCCACCCTTAGGGTCCTATACCAATCTCCAGCCTTCCCACTTAATGTCAAGCTAAAGGCATTGCACTTATGTAGTTCGTTGCGTTCCCCTAAGGAATCACATACTTGTTCAAACACTTCAATGTGTTTCCTAGCATCTTCGTCCCCATTGAATTTTTGCGTGAGTTTGGCAATTTGTACTGCCTTACTTCTAGGCTCTCTATCAGATGCATGACACATATTTTCCGCGATAGATCGACCTATGGTTTGAGCAAACGCTGCCAAGTCACCTATGTGAGGAGGTAGGGCCGGTGGAGGTACTCTTGGAATCATATGTGGGAGAGGGACGGGTACCGGTCTTGGCATATGTGTGGATGATGCAGGATATGGAACATAACCGGGCATAGGTCCACTCGGATAAGGGCTAGGGAGCGGCACTCGAGGAGCATAAACAAGTGGTACAATTGGAGGTGTGGGGGCCATGTGTGCATAAGGGGCTAGAGGCACATACGGTCGAGACCCATATTAGGTACTACGACACTAGGTAGTGGCACTGCGCTAACCGTAGATGTCATCGGTACATTCTCTGTCAGGCTTATCCCTGGAGTGAGCACTGTGTTTTCCTTAATAGAGGGTTGAGCCACGTTAGGGAAGCTAAAGTTGTCGCTCGGAGGCTCAGATTGCATAGAGACCCCAGGTGAAATGACGTAAGATGGGTCCATGGGGCTCATTAGAGGAGTCTCCATTTGTGATAGAGTAGGCTGTTGAGCCTTGCTCGTATCCAGAAATCTCACGGGGCCAGTTGAGAGTATATTTACCCCTCAGTTTTGCCTTTCTGATTGAATAATGCCATGGATAACATTACAGATCATTTTCTGTTGATCTTCGATGCTCGTGGCACTAGAGGTGGATTGTACAATCTCTATCCATCCTACATGGTAGGCGTGGCCAGAGTGTAGATACGTCAACACCTTAGTGTGGAGGTTGTATGTCCAATGATCATTAATGAACAATCCTTCTAGAGTCGACGTGTTAACGGTTTCTTGTGAGGTAGAAGCAATGTTGCTCCCCGTGGTTTTACTTGTCACCAACGGTACTCTAGAGGGAACTTCTGAAGGAGGCAGCTCAACAGGGCCTTTTTGGTAAGAATTTGGCAGGATATCCACATGGACACTCTTTGAGGGTGTGGGGTCCACGTGCGATGTGAAAGGAGAGTCCACTTCCCCACCCCCTTCGTGTGCTTCATTTGCATCAGGTTCCGAGCGAGTAGCTCTACCTAATGTTTCCATGAAAGGGCTAAACATACTAGTACTAGGCTGTGGAGCTTCGGGAGGTGCATGGCCTTCTCTCTCAGTGTTTTGGGTAGGGTATGCTTCCATGATTTCTGAGTCGGAGGAGGAATCACTAGCGGCTATTTTAGGGTCTTGGGTGGTGCTACCTTGTGTCCCCGCTGAGGGTCTAGAGCCTATCGTGGATGGGTAATGGGTGTCCGTATGAACAGAGGCACCCTCAATATGCTCGTGTTCTAGCACCCGCCCAGAGCGTAAGTGCATTTGCTTTTGATACCCTAAGGTGTCAAAAAGCTGCTCTAGGAGGACTTGTGACTAGTTTTTAGCGTGTTTTTTGTTTGTTTTTTTGCTATATTTTTTAGAGCGTGTCGTGGAATGGGCCGTGTGATAGCTCGAAACGAGCGTATCGCTAGGAGGGACGCGCTGTGCTTTACAGCCCACCGTTTGGTTCTATTTTGCTCCAGAAAAGCCCGAAACAGTCTTTTCCTAGCTGGGGAACTAGGCTCCAAATAGCAAGTCTAAAGGTGCAAGTGGGAAGAGAAGGGAGGAGAGTGGAGGACTTGTCCCACATGCTCTCATTCCCTCTTGAGGAGGTAGGGTATATATATAAGAGTGAGTCTAGTATATATCATAAGATTGAGGACTTGGGCTTGGGCTTGGGCTTGGGCTTGGGGAAACGATCCCGATCTAACTTTTATACAAACCAACCCGTCCGTTTTTATAACTCACGTTTTTTATTTTCAAAAATCTAACCTCCCCCTCGCTCACGTTTTTATTTTTTGATTTTTTTATTTTTTTCAGAATTTTTTTTTCAATTTTTTTAATTTATATATATATATATATATATATATATATATATATATATATATTGAGATAATATTTGGTACGCGTTTTGGTGCGCGTTGACCTCACCTAACTATTTATTGTCCCACCTGCCTACTGATTGCTAATCAGTGGTTCACCTAATTACTAACCTACTTAATTAACTAACTGTGCGCCTAACTGTGCACAAACCAGAAAACACAAAAAATGCAAAAATTGAAACTTGACAGAACTGTGCAGTGAAAACACAGAAAATGCAAAAAAAAACGCAAGAATTGCTAACTGTGTGTAAACAGAAATGAATTTTGCTAACTGTCTAACTAATACTAAATGTACGCAGCAGAAAAACAGAAAATGCAAACTTGTGCGCAACAGAAAAACAGAATTAACAACTTGCAGAAAAATACGCCTTCCTCTCCCTCTTCTTTCCTACTGCAAACCACTCATACAAGAAGCACAAGGTGCCTCTTGGGCTTAGTGCAGGGCTATTCCCCGGAAACGGCGCCAAAAATGTGCACTCCTTGCCGCACTGTCGAAGCAAGGGACTTGCCGATACATCGTGTACGAGCCGCAGACGGTTCCAAGCACACAACTAGTTTAACTAGTAAGCTCAAAGAGGGCAATGGTGTGTCACTCACCGCCTTATGCTCCTGCCGTAGAGGATTCCTCGCCGCGAAGAAGAGGGAGACGCCGCTACGCCGCGCTCAACCGCCTCACCGCCGTCGTGCCACCGCAACGCTCGATCGCACACACACTCTCACTCTCTCTCTCTCTCTCTCTCACACACACACACACACACACACGCACGCACACACACACAAGGAGATGGTGAAGGAGAAGGTGGAGATGGAGCAAGAGCAGCTTCTATTGCACAATAAGAGAATGACTCAATTTTAGGTTTAATTGGCTTTTATGTGAGCTCACCCCATTCACACTTGGGCGCCCATGCTTAGCCAACTAACCCTAGCATGTTCGTGTTAGAGTGCGCCTCTCATCGGCGATCACTCTACCTTTCCCTATTGGACCGACAAGCCCGGTGCCTGACTCTACTTAAATAAATAATACGGTTACAGTGTCCGTCGTAGGCGATAGGGTGCCCGTGAGCCACGAGGGTTAACAATTACCTGATGGTCCTGATCTCCATGCACCTCTAGACCGAGGTGTGTGGGGATCAGGAATGGCTAGAGAATGTGAGGTAGTTAAGTTATATTTTTATTTGCTTTTGGTTTGGTGATCAGGGTTGGTCATGCAAAGAAGATGTTGGTTTGGCCCATTAGGTCTAGCGGCAAATGGTTTGGTCGATTAGGGTTAGCTGTGCAAAGACTCTCATGGTTTGCCTGATTAGGGCTAGTGACTTTTGGTTTAGCCATCATGGTTAGCCGTGTGAAGATGTTTATGGTTGGTCCTTGGTCCGCTTAGGGCTAGTTATCCGTTTGTTCAAATTTATCTGTTAGCTCATGTTATACGCTCTAATAACAGTCAAGCCGTGTTCCCTCACTATTACTTGTAATTTGTTTTTCCATATTTAGATTGATTATGGACAATAGGATGGCATGCCCTTGTATGGTATGCAAGCATCAAATCTTTCAAAAAAAAAAGATCTGTGATCAGCATATACACAACAATGGTCCTTCTCTTGTAGAGCAACTACAAGATATGCGGTATCAATCTCATAGTCAAGAGATAAAAGGTCAAATCTTGGATATTGATATCACTCCAATCTCAACACGGACTCAACAGAGGAGGTGAACATCAAATGAAACATTACTGACCATCAACCATCAATGCTACTTTTCAAAAAGTTGAGATGGAACAGATGCTGGATGTATTCATCGACATGGACCCCATCATTGAAAGCCAAGGTGGAGAAAGTGTAAACAATCAAGGCAACAATATCTCTCAACCTCAATCATCCCGTCCACAATGAGGACATGAGAATGACAAAGCAAAAGGAGAGATGATAAAAAGGCTTTCTTGCATGCCACTTTATAGCAATGCCAATTTTTTTGTTCTTCGTACAGCTTTGACAATACTCAACCTACAATCTATTTATGGATGGTTCGACACGAATGTAACAAAGTTATTGTCATTGATTGTTCCAAGGAAGTACAAGGTAAAGAACATGGATGCTTATTTGACACCACTTATAGAAGAGCTTCAAATCTTGTGGACAGGGATTAATGTGGTTGATATGTCCCAACTAGTCGATCGACAACATGCTTGTGTGCAAGGCATTCTCATGTGGACCACACACAATTGGCCAAGCTTTGGTGAGTGTTTAAGTAAGTTCTTTGAAACCCATATCTATTTGCATTCTATAGGTGGTGCTAGTTCAATGCTTGATCTTTTTTCATTCTTTTTTAAAGGTTTTAAGGTTTGAGCTACTTGGGAAACAATGCATGTCCACTATGTGGTCCTTGACTTGGCTTCTGTCACTTTGATTATTTGGACAAGACAATGTACAAGGAGCACGGACAAATTTCACATAAAGGTCATGAGCTACATGGACTAAATATATGCAAACACAACACACCCATTGAAGGCCAGTGACTAGAAAGAACATGTGGCAAGTAATCAGGAGAGTTTATGCCACATCTTGGGATGAAAAGGCTCTCTATTTTTCATGACCTTCCATATTGGAGTGACTTGCTTTATCAATCATTTTCTTGACCTTTTGAAAATGTGGGGGGATCCTTTGGAAGACCATTATTGGAAAAAGGGATAGCCAGGCAAAAAAAGACGACATGCAAGCCATGGATTGAATTCCCTAGTCTTAAACCCAATGGAAATTACACTATTCCAAAAGCTTCATGGATTTTGAGAAAGGGAGAGGAGCAACAAGTAAAGAAAGTCATATCTACATTCAAAACTCCTAATGGGAGCATGCAATGCTTGAAAACAACTTTTACTAAAGATGACAAACTAAGTGGCCCCTTAAGTCTCATGATTGGCATAATGTTTTGTAGTTTATCATATCAATTTCCATCAAAGACTGCTTGACTAATGACATAAGAAACACAATTTACAAGATTAGTGAGTTAGTGCATTGGATCTCATCAAAATATATTAGGAGAGACAACAAAGATGTAGCTTGCTTAAATGCTATAGAGACAGTGTGCGTGGAGAAGTATTTTCCAACCAACATTCTTACTATCCAAATGTATCTACTTGTGCATGTGGTTGATGAAGTTGTAGTAGATGGAATGGTTCATTACATGTGGATGTTCTTCTTGGATAGATTCATG
The DNA here is from genome assembly GCF_014529385.1 of Adiantum capillus-veneris. Taxonomy (NCBI): domain Eukaryota; kingdom Viridiplantae; phylum Streptophyta; class Polypodiopsida; order Polypodiales; family Pteridaceae; genus Adiantum; species Adiantum capillus-veneris. The sequence goes on along the minus strand of NC_140941.1, from coordinate 57,294,524 downwards.
AAGAGATTATTATGGTTTGTTCATCAAAGGGCTCGCCTTGAGGGTAGCATAGCCAAAGGATGGCTTGTGCAAGAGTTTCTTGTTTTTAGTAGTGAGTTCTTGGGTTCAATTGACCCAAGGATGCCCCGATTATGGACTTCTAAGAAAAATGCCAGGGTAACTGGGGAGGAGCCATAGGGGCAGGGCATCATGAATGTCAAAGTGCATGAAAAGGTTATGAGATTTTGTCTTCTCAATTCAAAAGTCATGTAAAAGTGGATTGAGACATATGAAGTGGAAAAGAAATAATGTTTGGCTGATCAGATGCGATTCAAGTGCAATCATATCACTATAAATCTTTCCTTTCCAGATCACTTTCAAAAAATGCCAGACTCCAAGAGAGCATCCACCTCTCTCTTCAGTAGATAGTACATTGATGGGTACACCACGTACACCTTGGGGATCACATGAGTTTGATCCTAGCAAGGTGTACAAGACGAGGGATGGGACACCAGTTATGAACAGGGCCGAAAAGGCCATGCTTCAGAGGGTTCGCCAGTGTTGTGCAATGCAATTTGGGTGCTCTATGATGGAGCATTGGGATGCTCAGGATGCGGAGAGAAAGAATTACATCATTGATGTCATTCAGAGAGAGTACATCATTGATGTCATTCACAGAGAGTACATGTTGTTACCATATACATGTGGTAGTGATGTGTGTGAACACACTTAGGACCTTCTTGGCATTTTTTCCCTCACTAGGAGGTTTTATCCCCCGTGCATTGTATATACGCCCATCATTCTAGGGCTATCTATCTTTGCATTGCACGCTAAGTAATACACTCTTTGTTGTGTGCCTTGAGCTTTCTTTGTCTTCTCCAAGATGTGTGTGTTTTCCTACAACCCTAATTCCAACAATTAGCATCAAAGCAAGTTGCATCCTTCCGAGCTTAGTCGTTAACAACTCCAGCACATGCTTGCTCATTTTCTTCGATTTTTGTGATCTTTGGCGAGTGTTCGCGTTCATAGGTCAACAATTTTTTTTGGCATGCTCGAAGAGCTCAATTTGCTCAAATTTTTGATTCGGGCTCATTTCGGTCTTCGTTTCCACTACAAGCTACTGCATAGGCTATTTCATCATTTTGTGCAAAATTTCTGTCAGTGTCATCTTTTGCTTAACAGGTCCTTACGGCCTTCTACGGTCTGTGCTATTTAGCACGTGTTGTTCCCACTTTCCTTCTCCTCTTTTTGAGCAGTTTTCATATCAGGTGCAACATTTACCGTGGTTGACAACAACACATATGTGTTCAAGATGTTTGTTGCTGAGGACAGATTGGATGGGGACAATTACCCTATGTGGGCTTATATGATGCAACATGTTCTTGTGTGTGAGGGAATTTAGAACATTGTACATGGCATTCATGGTTCTGAGAGGATACAGGTGATGTTGAGGATGTTGCAGGTCTTGCTGCAAGGATTGCTGCTGTTAGAGTTGTTTTGCCTACGGCTGAGAAAGCTTGTTGGGATGTAAAGGATGCACAAGCTCATGCATTGATTGCGTTGTCTGTGAAGCACACTATTACTCCTCACATTTGTTCAACAAAATCTACAAAAAAGGCTTGGGATATTTTGGCTGGTCTTTATGCAAGTTGCAATGAGGCAAAAATTGCTTTGCTGCATAAAGAGCTAGAGTCGAAGATTATGCACAAGGAAGATGATAGGGACACTTTCCTTGCTAGTGTCAAGGATATCAATGAGCAACTTATTTCTGTAGGTGATGTCATTTTAGATAGCTCCCTTGTGCACACTGTTCTTGATGCCTTCCCAGATTCTTACCAGACTTTTGCTAGTACTTGGAGACTTATGACCCAAGGAAATCCTAAAGTTCTCAAGTTTGATGCATTATGCACATTGTTGTTGCAAGAGTCTCTTTCTAAAAAAAGCATGACACAGCGTGCAGTTGAACATGCCTTTATTGATGCAAGAAGAAAAGGTGGTAACAATAATGCAACCACTTCTCATGGCCCTTCTACGAGTGTAAAATCACCTGTTCCTAATGCTTCTGCTGTTAGCAATTTTTCTGGAAATTTTGGTGATAAGGGAAAAAAGAATATGCGTTGCCATTATTGTAAAGCTAATGATCACTTGATCAAGTGCAGTGTCCTAAGTTAAAGGACAAAGAGGCTAAGAAGAAAGAGCGTGGTTCCACTGCAAATGCTGGTTTCACTACAAATGCAGATATTGTTGAGACTTCTGTGAAAGGAGATTGTGATACTGATGTTGATGTAGAATGGGCTTTTAGGGGTAAACCCTACTGTCATTTTGAAATGCTGAGGTTTCCATGTCTGTATGTGTCGTTTTTCCTACTGCTTTTGAAGTGAGGCTTTGCATTCATCATGAATACTATAGCACTTTGGAGTTGTATGCATGCAATAGTCTTTCTCCTTGTGCTCATAAGACATGCATCCTTTCTGCAGAAAGAGGTCGCCAGCCGTGCACATAAACAATTTTGAACTGTTGAGGCTTACATGTCTTCATGTTCCATTTTGCATGTCTGCTTTACCGAAGTCAAGCTTTGCATGCATCATACTGTAGCACTTAGAGTTGTAGGCATTTGTCTTTCTCTGCATGCTCATAAGCTCATCCTCTTTACTATAAAATCAAGCTATAGGCTGCAAGATGAAGTCACCTGCTTGCGATTTACCAAGGCACAAGATCGGGAAGGGCACAATGTCTGAACTTGAACTTCAAGATCAAACCCCTCCAACCAATGAGCATGCGACGTGAAGTAGTCCATCATAAGTGGAGGTAAAGGCTGTGCCTAACACTCTGGAATGCGTTGCATCCAACTTGAAGCTGTTAACAAAGTCATCAAAAGGTATGCATGTGTATGTTTTGCATTGTTTTTTTCCATTGCTTCAATGTTTGCAAAGCTGGGCTTTCAACAAGCTCTATTTTCTTGTGCTTGCAGCATTGGAGTACTCGTGGCTATCAAGATTGCATGTGGAGTACGGGCTCAGCCTACAGGGAAGCTGCCTAAAGAGCTCACAGATAAAGATATCCGTGTTGAGGAGTGACCTAGTATCTTCAAGTGCCTGCACAAGAAAAGCACAAAGCTATTTCTCAACCATGTGAGGGATGAGTTTGTTGACGAGTGTCGGCTTTTGTACTAGAAGGTATATCAAAGCAACCCCATCCAATGGTGAGCTGCTAGAAAAATTTGCACGGTGTTTTGTGTATGATATGTGTCCAACAACCGCAGTGAGTGATCCGGGTGGACATCGAATTGCATGGGCAAGGTTTGGTGGCAATGTCCTTGAAAACTGCAAGATGCAAAAAGGAGGTTTGGAGCAAAAGATCAACAAGTTCCACACCAATTATGGCTTGACAGGTGCAAATAGAAGCATCTATCTCTGATGGTGCCTTGTCATCAATACCAACAATGGGCAAGCAAGCTGCAACCATTTCAGGTAGTAGAGATGCCAATGTATATTCAATTGGTGCTTAGCATGATGGAGGGACTTAGTGGCCAGGAGAATGAGCAAAAAAGGCTGTTATGCGAGGTGAAAGTGCAGATATAGGAAAAGAGGGACCTGTGGCTTAGAAATGAAGGGCATTTTTTTTTGCTTACAGTGACTTCTATAGGGAATTGGACCAATTAAACAAGGAGCTGGAGGTGCTCAAGGCCTCACCCGATTTAGATCCACGGGAGGTAGACCGCAAAGAGGTAGAGGTCACAACTATCACCAAGATGCTGTACAAGGCAGGTGCTACTACTGATTCGGGGCAGCTTAAAGAAGATTTGGACTCCTTGCAGGTAAGCTTGTTGCTTAGTGATAAATTCAAATTGCTCAATAGATAAGTAGAATGTGCTGACCAAGTGGTTAGACTTCAGACTAGAAGTGCTTCATGTTATGAAGTGCTTTGAGATAGGTCTGAACTGCTTACATGTAGCTCCTTCACACATCCAAAATAGGTACTTGCACTTCTCTTTCATGGACACAATTGACACTAAACAAATAGTTTACCTACCAAGTTTAACATCAATGTGAATAGTGAAATGATCTAAATCAACAAACTGACAAATTTGTGTTTTTGAAAACCAAGGATCTCTTTTTAGTAACAAATATTCTTTTGTTTCAATACAAGCATGGCATACTAAAACATATGTAAGGGCATGAAATGTGAGCCATGTTCATGTGCTTCTACCATCAATCCCTTGCCCTGAAGCAACTTCTTTGGCTCATTGAAGAAAGATAACATCTGCATGCTCAGTGTGATATTGCAATGTTGGATAAAATTGAAACCGAAGTTCAGATATAGTCAACTAAAGATGCAATTACAGTTAGATTTGCAACATATGAAGAGGCAAATGATGTAGGTGGACAACATCAACTTCAAGATCTAGTACTGACTATTGTTGCGGATATAATCACTAAGGAGAATATTGAGGTTACAATGGAAGGAACTAAAGCTAAAGTGGATGCAGGAACTAGTGGAGATGGTAAGACAATTGTAATTGAAGGAGAAAATGCAAAGGAGTAGCGTACTAAAGCTGAAGATCATTTTAGCGTTGATATTTCTGATCAAGGAATGGGTTCTCACAATCTTTGTTAAACATTGCCCACCGGGTGTGCCATGTGTTAGTGCCTGATGTGTTAGGGTATTTACCTTTTTGATTGTAACTAAGGTCTTAGTTTTAAACCTTAGGGGCATGTTTACACAAGTGCTTACTCCCTAGGTAGTTTTAAATACCTGTGTTTTCTCATGGCGTGCAACAATTTTTTGGTGTAACCAACAAGCAGTTTGTAGTTGGGCTTCTTGCAGTTGTACGTGTCTGTTTTGGGTTTGTAATTTGATGATGATGATGAGAATACATAGTTAATTGATACCTTCTTTCTCTCAATCATGGTCTCTATTATTCATTTGCTATGCAATTGTATGACTTAATGTGCAGTCTACTCTCATTTCTTTCCACTGCATTGTATGTCTCTCTTATTGAATCTCTGTTAAGGCTGTGAGCCCCTAACAAAGGAGATTGTGATGCTTATGTAGATGCAGAGTTGGCTTTTAGTGCAGAGTGTACTTATGATTCTACTGTCCATGATGCATGCATGTTTGTTAACCAACAACGGATACCCTTTTTGGTGTTAAAGTCATTACAAGCGACAGTGGAGTCAGCGCCGAGCGAATAGGAGGCTTGGTGACTACCAACGCTCCCCATCGCTTGGTGTTGAAGTCATTATACAAGCGATAGTGGAGTGAGCACCGAGTGAATAGGAGGCTTGGTGACTGCCCAACGCTTCCCGTTGTGAGCGGGATGAAAACACACACAATGCCTCTATAACGACCCGACACACACTCTTGGGAAGATACACACACACACTATGGGGCACCACTCGACTTACACAACACACCTGGCCGAGACAGGGAACACATCTCTGGAGTGAGAGGAGAGAGACTATCCACTTGCCCACTCCACACAGACACACACACACACACACACACCCAAAAAACTCAGCTCAAAAGAGGAGAATTTCTGATGTTTAGATACAATTGAGCTTGGGCCAACACCAATGGGGCAAACAGCTCACACAATATGGGTACAAGATACCAGATACAATCACAAATTGGAGAAGAAGCTTCACTCACCGGAGAAGATTACACAGAAAAACAGCAGAAAAAGAGTGAGGAATTTGGCAAAATGGACAGCGCCATCGCGTCCGGAACGGCCCAAAACCCCACTCTACAATGTCAAAGTGCTCAAATCCGACATCGGATGAGCAGTTTACGGCCAAAACAGGCTCCAAAATGAGCAAAAACACACCTGCGGCTGTTCCTCCTCTCTTCTCCACGTTTTTTCTGGTCTTCTCTCAGTTTTTTCAGTTCCCACACTTAGCTTTATTAGTTGGGCACCCTTGGCCTTTTAGATGACCTCAAACGGACCCCGAACAGGCCAAAAACTGACCTCGCAGTGCATAGTTGTCACCTTTTTGCATCATTCGCACACCTGGCACTCAGCTTTTTTCCAATAATGCATCTCGCCACCACGTGAAGTGGCCCCAAAAAAAGGTCCTCATGATGACCTTTCTGCATAATTCTCACAAGCAAACACCCACGTTGTGTCCGTCCTCATCTGCGTGCAAATATTGACCTCGTTCGCCCTCCTGATGCCAGTAGATGCCATCTGACGCACCTGCTGACCTCACGTCGTCGGCCCGCGGATAGCTTCCTCGAGAAGTTTTATGCGCTACCAACTCCTCCTTATTGTAGAAAAACACAATGGTACTAGTAACGATGAAAATCGATGCACTATGTACATGGTGTCCTACCTGTACACATGTGGGCCCCACGTAACCACCTGGCTCTGGAAAATGGGCAATACTTTATTTGATGCACCATGCATGGGTATGTACATATGCGCAATCCCTTGCTCCAAAAAACTCCTGACATAATTTGCCCATCCCCTAGCCTGCTAGATCATTCATGATCAGCAGCAGCAAAGAGAGATATGAGACTCGCCGCATCACAAGTCTCCTCATCCTTCACCAACATTTCTTGCTCCACCGACAACTCATCTTGTTCCACCATCATCAATCTAGCATGATACAATTTAAGACGCAATCCATTTACCCTTGACTTATGTAGAACACCATCCAGGTTAGCCAGCTGATATGTGCCATTTGGAAAACACTCTACTACCTTGAAAGGGCCTTCCCACTTAATTTGAAACTTCTTTTGGAAGGTGTTGTCCAGCTTACTGTTGTAGCGCAAAACCAAGTCATGTTGCTTGATACCCTTACTTTTGACCTTTTCATTTAGCTTTGTCAAAGCCTTATCCTGCCTCTGCCCATAATGCTCCAAAGCGCTCATCCTATCCAATTGGACCTCTTGTAACTGCAAGAGCCTCTCTTTGAATGCATCACTAGGCGGCCCAAGCAACTTCTCTAACATCTTGACCGCAGGCAACTCTACCTCCACAGGCAATAGTGCTTCCTTTCCATACACCAAATGAAATGGAGTGAACCCTGTACCTGTCTTCACCGAAGTACGGTAAGCCCATAATGCACTAGGCAATTCCAAATCCCAATTCTTTCCTTGGTGCTTTGTCACTTTCGAAAGAATCTGTACCAACTCACCATTGAATCTTTCATTCAAGCCATTACACTGCGGGTAATAAGGAGTGGTATGCTGGTGCCTAATCTTCATCTTTGCACATAAAAAATCTAGCAGTTTAGCTCTAAAGCCAGGCCCCTTATTTGAAAGTAACTCCAGTGGCACCCCAAACTTGCAACATATTTCATCATACACAAATTTTTCCACATCCTTTGCAGTGATCTGTTTTACTGCTATAGCCTCTGCCCATCTAGAGAGATAGTCCACTGCCGTCAAGATATAGCTTTTGCCCCTGCTTGTGATAGGTAACGGGCCTATTGCATCAATTCCCCACTTTTCAAACACATCAAACGCCATAATGGTTTTTCGTAGCTCTGGCTTCAACACTCTCTTCCCAAATGCTTGACACCTATTGCAAGACCTACACCAATGGTGAACATCCTTGTGCAAACTAGGCCATACATACCCCTCTTGCAAAATCTTATGCAAGGTGATCTTTAGAGCAAAATGGCCACCACATGCGCCTTCGTGATTCTCTTCCAACACTCTGTAAAGCTCCTCCCGCCAAGGTACACGTCTCAACACGAGATCAACCCCTTTCATGTATAAGACATCACCAATCAATTTGTACCTGTATGCTCTACGCACAAAGCCATACTTCTTAGACTTCTGAATCTCCTTTGGAATGATTCCTGTTAGCAAAAACTCCTCTTCTTGAGCCAAACTTTCCCGGCCATGATAAAGAGGTAAAGTGGTCCTCAACACAAATAGCTCCCCAATCATGCCTTGAGCTGCTTCATGTGCCTCTCCATTTAGAGCACGTTCAATGTGTCTGATACTCCATGCTTCAAACTTTTTTAACAGGCCTTTAATTCTGAAGCACATTTCCTTCAATGAGGTGTTCTTGCTCTTCCACACACCCAACACTTGCTTCACCACTAACAAGGCATCACCTTTTATGCTCAACCTTCGAAGCCCATGCTTCAAACAAATGTGTAATCCGGCTTCCAATGTAGCATATTCAGCCTCATTGTTACTATGAGCATCCAATTTGAACCCTCTCTTGCATACTAGCTTCCCCTCTGGATCATAAAGTGCTATACCCCCTGAAGCTGCATCATGGCTCTTTCTGTATGAACCATCAAAGAACAACACATGTGCATTGCTGATCTGTGGCACTTCTTCAACTACCTTTCTCACCACCTCTTCCTTAACAATAAGGGGATTCTCCTTGTAGGTCAACAAATCAGCTAGGGTAGCCCTTGTACTATCTTCCACTAGAAAAGAGAACTCAAACTCTTGCAGCTCAATTACCCATTTCTTCACCACATTTGACATGTTAATACCATTAATTAACTGTGGCAAAAAGGCATAACTCGTCAAGAAAACAAAAGGCCGTGGTAGCAAGTAATGACGAAATCGTCGACAAGCAAATATTACACTAGCCATCACTAGCTCTACTTCCGATAACTTTCTCTCCGCTACCAACTTCACTCGGCTTGCACAATACACTGGCCTCATATAATGGCTGCCCTTCCCCTTTTGCAATAGCATGGCTCCAATGGCATCATCCCCTACTGATGGATTTACATAAAAAACTTTCTCCCAATCAGGAGCCTGCATGGCTGACAACCCCCCTAACACCTCTTTCACCTCTTGAAACACTTCTTCACACTTGTCATCCCATTGCAATGGATCATGCTTTGCCACTTGTTGTAATGGATAAAGAAGCTGCGAAGACAATGGAATAAACCGTGCCATGTACTTCACTTTGTGTATAAAGGTTGCCAATTGCTTCGTACTCATAGGTGATGGAAGAAGAATAATAGACTTCACCTTATCTGGATCAGCCTCAATGCCATTTTCTGACACCATATGGCCCAATAACTTCACCCTTGGCTGTGCTAGATGACATTTCTTTGGATTTAGTTGTCCTCCACATTCATCATATCGAGCCAATACCATCTGCAACTTCTCATGATGCTCAGCCCTACTGCTATAGACACAGAAGTCGTCCATAAAAGCCTTAACACAACTACCAATGAATGGTTCCAGCACCCAATTTGCTCTTTCTTGATAGAAAGATGGTCCATTTGACAACCCAAACGGCAACACTGTGTAGCAATAGCAGCCCCATGGCGTAATAAAAGTTGTCTTTGTGCGGTCTTTAAGAGCAATCTTCAATTGAAAATAGCCTGAAAAACCATCACACACACTGTACCTCTCATAACCTGCCACTGAATCCAAGATCTGATCGATGAATGGAAGAGGATATGGGTTCTTCTTTGTGGCTGCGTTTAAGGGCTTAAAATCTACACAAATCCTCCACTTCCCATCCTTCTTTGGACTGACTACTACTGGACTCACCCATTCTGTGGTCTCCACAGGGACTATGAACCCTGCCTTCAATAACTTGTCCACCTCTTCCCGCAAGGCTTCCATTTGCTCTTGACCCATCCTTCTTAGCCTTTGCCGCACTGGCTTAGAACCTTCTTTCAGCTCTATATGCATCTCTTCGCCCTTGAACCCTCTGATCTCTTCATATGAAGTAATGAACAAATCAGGAAAACTAGCCAGCATATGCAAAAATATATCCTTCTCCATAGCTGAGAGGTCTCCACTAATCATTTGCGTCATTAATTCCTGCTTTTTTGACAACTCAACCTTGGTTTGCATCAGCCCTTCAATCACTTCATAAGGTCCTTCACTTTCATCTTCAACTTCATTCGCAAATGCGACTAAACCACACTCCTGGATTTCTTTATCCATCAAAAGAAATGCAACATCAACATCCTCATCACTGCTGGTAGTGCTATCACTGTCCTCATCTGTCACCGTGGAAGAGTCTTCATCACTAGACTCATCCTCATCTTCATAAAGCTCCTCTAATCGTTTCCTTGTGTCCATATTATAAAGCTTCTTGGTACCTGTCTTTCCATAGAGGCTAATTGTACCATGTCGCCAATCTTAAACAGCTCCCACTGCACGTAACCATGGTCTGCCCAGTATAATAGGATATGCTCCCAACCCTGCTGGCATCACATGAAAATCAACCACTGCCTTTGCATCATATGCCTCCACTTCTAAGCTCTTTACAACACCCAAGCATTTTACTTTTTGATGGTTTGCCAATCTGATCCGAAAACCTGACACCCCAGCCACTGTGAGACCCATCTTCTCAACGCATGAGTGTGTTATGACGCATATTTGGGCTCCGCCATCCACATAACCTTGTCCCAAATTTTTCCTTTTATGCCACACATCTACTATTGGACAAATGTCTGGTAGCTCGTCCATTGCCAACACCTTCACTGAACCTCTCTCTGGCTCTTTCTCCATTGGGTTAACCATCCTCTTCCACTGTCGCTTTAGCTTAGGCACCATCTCTATAAGCTGCCCAAAAGTAACATCTGCCTTCCTGCTCGTCAGATCCTCCTTCAAGTCATAGCTTAATTGCCCATCCCCTAGTGGAAAATCTGAAACATGAAACTTTCGACGAGCTCTCCTTTTCCTCTTGGCCTTGACATCCTCGCCTTCATGGCTCTTTCCTTTCTTCTTACTAGGACCTGGGGCACTTCTTCCTTCCTTATCCTCTGTGGTCCTCTTCCCAATAGGCATCACTAATGTATCCTCTAGCTTTGATGCCTTCTCCAAGGTGACTACACTTAGCACTTTTGTCTTTCCCTTTTCCTCCTGGGTCAGTCCACTGGTTCCTTCGTCTCCCTTAATTTCGATGCCATAATCATTTGATCTAGTTAGCACCTGTCTTGGCAATGGATACATGTCTCCCCCCATCCTTGGTGGCTTATCACATTGCGGGCTGATGTGACCCAACTCTCCACAATTATAACATGTGGGCGTCTGCCTCCAAAACCTACTATTACTTTGTCCAGCACCATTCCTAGGTCTTTCTTCACCTCCTGGCTGATTTGCAAACCGCCCTCGACCTCGATTATTTCCCACTTGACCTAGCATGTTTAGGCTGAGATTCTTCATCAGATCAACCACTTGCCTCATGTCTTGCCTTAGGCCATCATCTTGCACTGTTGTAGTGACCACTGCTGGCATAACCTGAGTAGTAACAGGAACCACTGGTTCATGATGAACCCTTGACATGCGCCCTTGTAAAGACTCTATAGGCTGAAATTCAGACCTCATTGGCAAAGACTCCACCCCTAACTGGCTCATTTTCCTCAGCTTCCACTCTTTGTTCCTTGCTACCTCTAGTGCATCTTCATATGTCCTAGGCTTCTTTAGCTCTACTCTCCAACGTATATTCTCCCAAAGACCAGCCAAGAACCTGTCCTTCTTCATCATGTCAGGCGGGGGTACCTGTGGTGCTAAAGCCTTGCACATTCGCTCCCATGCCAATGAAAACTTACGTATGTACGCATCTACTGGCTCACCTTCCTTTTGCACCAAAGCCTGTACTTCTTGCCACACTTTGTCAGGGTCTTCTATCTTCACAAACTCCACTTCCAATCCATGCCTTAGATTGTCCCAACTCAATCTTATAGGTGGATCAGCCATACGCAACTCCTCTTCAAATGCTTTGGACCAAGCTCGTGCATCACTCTTCAAACAAATTTGGAGAAGGCGTAACATTTGCGTAGGGTCATGAATCTGGTTGCTAATGCAGGCAACCTCCATCTTTTCCAAAAATTCTTCCACATCTTCATCACTTCTTCCATGAAACTCGGGATAAGAGAAAGCCATGGCTACCCAAATTATGATGCTTTGAGAACCCCTTCGAACACACGTGCAAGAACCCAAAACTTTTCACTTCCCAATCCCTAGAAACTTCAATGGAGCTCAACTTTAGATAAGGACAAACACATGCACATCAAATGAGTTTTCATAGTTGATCATCGGAATGACAACAGGCAAAGGACATTCCAGGATCTCTCTCAATCTTCTTGGCCCAAACATAAAGACTATGCGCTGCTGGAAAAAGATCTTCCTGGACACATGAACATTAATCTGAATTCTTTGCGTTAAATGAAAAGGAGTGAACTGAGGGCCATTTTGATCATCCATTAAAGCCAACCATGAAGCTCCCAAGAAGGCACACCTGACTCAACCTCTGATTTTGCCAAAATTTCAGCAGCATAACAGCATAAATGGCTCAAAATACCAAAAAACCAGCCATCATAACTTGGGAAAATTTCGACAGAGTTTCCCCAGAAGTAGAGCAGTAGGAACCCAAAATATAGACTGTCTATGTATGCATAAACTGTCAACAATAGAACCCGAGCATCAAGTAGGACTCACTAGTACATAACCTATGGCGAGGTCACGAAAAGGGTGCTCCAGCTACCTGTATCACCGAAAGGATCTCCACATTTGAGAATCCCCCAGCTCAATAAAAACCTCACGCTATCGACCCTCACACGAAGCTAATGCAAATCGCGTATAGTCAAGTCTCAGAAATGACTATCTTCCAGACCAAGTCTCAGAAATGGCTGGGACTGCCAAATAAAACCATATATGGCTCCACAAAGGCGTACAATGGCAGTTTCCACAAGTAACGTACAATCCAACAGACAATGCGCTCAAATAGGCGCCAAGTGATGCATTCCCACAACAACTGCAAGTGACATCACTGCTAGTATATCACTGTACTCCAGCTACCTGTACCTGTGTGAATCACCTGTACTTGTACCTGTACCTGTACCTGTACCTGTAACCGTAACCTGTAACCTGTAACCTGTAACCCCGAATCTCGAAGCTTGAAGCTCGAAGCAGAAGGTACTCGAAGAAGATCCTCCGTGGAGGCGCCAAAAGAATGTGAGCGGGATGAAAACACACACAACGCCTCTATAACGACCCGACACACACTCTTGGAAAGATACACACACACACTATGGGGCACCACTCGACTTACACAACACACCTGGCCGAGACAGGGAACACATCTCTGGAGTGAGAGGAGAGAGACTATCCACTTGCCCACTCCACACAGACACACACACACACACACACACACCCAAAAAACTCAGCTCAAAAGAGGAGAATTTCTGATGTTTAGATACAATTGAGCTTGGGACAACACCAATGGGGCAAACAGCTCACACAATATGGGTACAAGATACCAGATACAATCACAAATTGGAGAAGAAGCTTCACTCACCGGAGAAGATTACACAGAAAAACAGCAGAAAAAGAGTGAGGAATTTTGCAAAATGGACAGCGCCATCGCGTCCGGAACGGCCCAAAACCCCACTCTACAATGTCAAAGTGCTCAAATCCGACATCGGATGAGCAGTTTACGGCCAAAACAGGCTCCAAAATGAGCAAAAACACACCTGCGGCTGTTCCTCCTCTCTTCTCCACGTTTTTTCTGGTCTTCTCTCAGTTTTTTCAGTTCCCACACTTAGCTTTATTAGTTGGGCACCCTTGGCCTTTTAGATGACCTCAAACGGACCCCGAACAGGCCAAAAACTGACCTCGCAGTGCATAGTTGTCACCTTTTTGCATCATTCGCACACCTGGCACTCAGCTTTTTTCCAATAATGCATCTCGCCACCACATGAAGTGGCCCCAAAAAAAGGTCCTCATGATGACCTTTCTGCATAATTCTCACAAGCAAACACCCACGTTGTGTCCGTCCTCATCTACGTGCAAATATTGACCTCGTTCGCCCTCCTGACGCCACTAGATGCCATCTGACGCACCTGCTGACCTCACGTCGTCGGCCCGCGGATAGCTTCCTCGAGAAGTTTTACGCGCTACCAACTCCTCCTTATTGTAGAAAAACACAATGGTACTAGTAACGATGAAAATCGATGCACTATGTACATGGTGTCCTACCTGTACACATGTGGGCCCCACGTAACCACCTGGCTCTGGAAAATGGGCAATACTTTATTTGATGCACCATGCATGGGTATGTACATATGCGCAATCCCTTGCTCCAAAAAACTCCTGACACCGTCGCTTGGGGTTGACCTTGGCAAATGGGCGTCAACCCACTTAACATCCAAGGATATCACATTGTTTTGAGTCAGGGACTGGACTTGTCCGTCCTATAGGTGCTTAGGTGATCACCGATGAGAGGCGCACCACATATCTCATTTGATACTATTTTTACTTTGACCGGCCACTATGGGCACCCATGTGTGAATGGGTTAAACTCTTATAAAAGGTCTATTTTGACCTAAAATCATTATTCTGGGAGGTGTAAGCTAAGAAGTGCTCTTGATCCATCTCTATCTCCTTCTCCTTTGTGTGCTCACATGTGTATGTGTGTGTGTGTGTGTGCTTGAGAGAGAGAGAGAGAGAGAGAGAGAGAGAGAGAGAGAGAGAGAGAGAGAGAGAGAGAGAGAGAGAGAGCATTACCGGCATCGATGGTGGAAAGGCGGTTAAGCGCGGCATCGACGACGGCTCCTTCTTCACGACAGAAGCATTGAGCGGTGAGTGACACACCATTGTTTCTTTGAGCTTGCTAGGACTCTCTAGTTGTGTGCTTGCAGCCTTTGAGGCTTGCACACAGTGCACATGCAAGTTCCCAGCCTCTGACACGTGCGGCAAAGTGCTCACTTTTGGCGCCATTACCAAGGACTGCCTTGCATTAAGCTTGAGGAGCACTCAGTGCTACCTCTGGAAGCCTTTCTTTCATCTGTTTTCATGCTTTTATCGGAGTTTGTGTGAGAACTGCTAAGTGATTATAATGTGTAGGGTTAGTAGACCTATTAGTTAGTGTTTAGACCAGTAATGTGTATTATACAGAGAGCAGTAGCGTAGACAGTGAGAAGATTGATTGTTCGCGAGTGTGCAGTTCTGTGTTAAACATTATGTTAGCTGCAAGGAGGTTAGACAGTGTTGCTGTGTCTACATGTGAGCTCAACGCCCACACGCAACATTATCCGATTAAAATTTTTTTTTTTTTTGAAAAGAGTTTAAAAGAATGCTCGGGATATCCGATACTAAAAAGAAAACTCAAAACAAAAAAGAGAATCTCACTTTAAAAGGAAGGGATCGGGATCGGGATCTTCCCCAAAGCCCAAGCCCAAACGCTCTGGATATACGAGACTAAAAAGAAAACTCAAAACAAAAAACAAAATCTCACTTTAAAAGGAAGGGATTGGGATCGGGTTCAGGATCTTCCCCCAAGCCCAAGCCCCAGCCCTCAATCTTATGATATACTATACAGACTACTTTATATATAAAGACTAGGACCTCAAGTGAAGGGAGGGCATGTGGGACAAGTTTCTCAAGTTCTCCACCATCCCCTTTACACTCACCCTTTGACTTACTAATTCTAGCCCTCTCCCCACTTAGGAAAAGACTAGTTTTAGGATTCCAAGTGTTGTACGTAACAAAATCAGGGGCTGTAGATCATGGCACGTCCCTCTAGCCAAGACACTCGTTTTGAGCTATCACACGTCATATTCCATGGCTTGGTTAAAAAAGGGACCAAAAATAACAAAAAATTTGGGTTGTAAACACCTAAAACTAGGTGAGCGACCTTCACGGGCACTCACCAATACTTTTAGAGTGTTGAGGTCACTTGCACCTACACTCTGGTCATGTGCTAGAGGACAAGCACATAGAGAGTGTCTCCATTTACGTGGGAACTCATTATTCTTCTACCACAGGCTCTAGGCCCTCAGCAGGAACCCAAGGTAGTAGTACCACTCAGGATCCACATATTGTGTCTAGTGACTCTTTCTCTGACTACCACATCATGGAGGGTTACTTGATGCCTAATCCCAATAGCTCAAGCCAAGACATGCATGCCATGGGTCCACGGTTCCGATTGAGCATGCTTAACCGCTTGAAGGAAACTTTTAGTAGAGCCACTCGCTCCGAACATGGAGCCAACGAAGTAAATGAGGGGGGTGGGGAAGTAAATTTTCCGTTCATGACCAACATAGACCCCATGCTCCTGGAGAGTGTGCATGTCAATACTCCATTCACTGCACCCCGTGACTCTTTAGAGCTATCCTCCTCCGAGGTTATATTATCAATGGTAGAAGCCTTGCCGAAGTGCAAGAGGTTGAGCGGTATATCATTGCAGCTAGGAAAAAGGAAATCGAGAGCTTACGTAGGGCAGAGCAACGAATAAAGTTAAAAGCGAAAGCCCCTATGTCAACATCCATGCTAGGAAAGCAATTGAGTGCTCCTGAATTAGCAACCACTAAACTAAGGGCCAACCCATAGAGAGCCATATTGCATCTAGTTCAAAGGACACCCCTAGCACCTCAATCCTAGATGGAGCATTCCTAAATGAGAACTGGGAGTACGAACTATAAATGGAAACTCTAACCGACCTATACACAGGTCATACCTATGATGTGGGTTGGTTAGATGTCCTACAATCCACAACGGGTGCTACTAGCGTAGATGATCAACAACAAAGAGTTTGTGATGTTATCCATAGGGTTATTGAGCTGGAGAGGCAGAACAAAGGGATCCACATGCCGTCAATGGGTCTCATGAGATTATTGGATACAAGGAAGGCTAAGCAACCAACCTTATCGCAAATAGAGACTCCCTCGGTAAGTCCGATGGATCCTCCATATGTTGTTTCTCTAGGGGTCTCTATACAATTGGAGCCCATGAGTAATAGCTTTACCTTTCAAAGTCTAGCTCATCTCTCTCTTGATGACACCATGAATACCATGCCTACCCCAGTGATGGGCATGCCAAGGAACACGCCATGGACCTCATTTGTTAGTAAAGCACCCCTACATGGTAGCCCAATGCTTGCAATAGTACCTACAAGTGCGTATCAATCATACGCACCTATGGATCCTTAGGCTCATGTAGCTCCTATCCCTTCCATTGTTTCAACAACTTATGCTCCACAACCACAACATCCAAGCTCTCATTGCAATGGGACAATATCGGCTAGCATTAGCATGTCACATCTGACGTCTGTTATGCCTAGGGCCACACATATGAACTTTGGGCCACCATGTGGCACAACACCGTACCAAACTTGGAACCCAAGGGCTTCCTATACGCCAAGCCCAATGCCAACCCCCATTCCACATACAGTCTCGAGAGCACCTATCCCCACTATACCTGCTCACTTAGGTGACTTGGCAATCTTTTCTCAAGCTATTGGTCGATCCATTACTGAGAATATGCGTAACACACCTGATAGAGAGCCTAGAAGTAAGGCAGTGCAAATAGCGAAGCTTACACAAAAATTTAGTGAAAACGAGGATGTGAGGAAGCATATCGAAGTATTTAAACAAATATACAATTCCCTAGGAGAGCACAATGACCTGTATAAGAGTAATGCTTTAAGCCTAACCTTAAGTGGGAAGGGTGGGGATTGGTATACCCTAAGAGTGGAAGAAAAATTGATTTACCCTACTCTTAGGAGACTGTTCTTGAAAGAGTACATATGAGAGGGAGTACTCTTCGGTGTAGCATCTTAGCTCCAAAAAGCCCAAGAAGAGGAAGGAGAGTCAATGAGAGACTTTATTAGTCGCTTGAAGCATTTGAATTATCGTTGTAATCAAAATGAGCGCTTCAATAATAACCAATTGCTTGATATATTTATTAGGAGACCACGACATGAGAATATCTACAACGGCCTAATCATTAGATGAATCACCACTTGGGAAGCAATCACCACCAATAAAACCCAATTGGAGGATAACTTAATGATTCAAGGAGAAAGAGTGTCTGTTGAGCCTAAATCTACTAGCTCGCAAGCATCGGGACATCAACCAATGACTGTAAAGCCTATTGCTAAGGAGCCAAAGATATCTAAGATGACTTTAGCAGATCTCCCCAAGGACATTCAAGAGAGTCTTAGAGACAATTGTGCTCCACAAAACAATCATATGTATCCAAGAAGGGAGCAACAATGGTGCTCAGTTTGCTATGGTCCGCATAGTACCAGTGAATGCCCTACGTTTAGAGTAAAATTCAATGGGAATTGCAATGCTTGTGGAAGGTATGGTCAACAAGCTAAGGATTTCATAGTATTTAAATGTGCAATGGCTAATAGACCAACCTTAGCATGTACAGATACACCTCGAGTGCCTGCATTGATGCCGACCCCACCTCTTGAGAATAAACGTCACAACACATGATCCTAGGACCCCAAATTTTGTTCAAACAACACCCTTACCACCTCAAGTGCTAGGACTGCAACCACCACACTTGAGAATCACTTCTATGAATCAAGCGGGTTGTGAGTCATCTATTGCTTGTTTTTAAGGCTGTGTGAAAGATATAGACCCTAATTTTGCCTATGGGGTTGATGCACTTGAAGAAAGTCCACAATATTGCATGGAAGACTATTGGGGACTAGTCAAACCTGTCTATCAAGTAGTTGCTCTTGCTGTAAGAGGCCAAAATATCAATTACACTGCCAAGAGACCACCTCTTCAATGCTGTGAGTGTGGAGGTCCACAACGTGTAGCCAAATGTCCTATTAGGCTACAAAACAACGCCACACTAATGCAAACCAATCAAGTGAGCACGTCTACAATGTCGATACTCATGTGTAATCAATGTGGCAGATCATTTGATTGCCCCATGTCTAAATAATCCAAATGCACCAAAGATCACGCCATTAAACTTGATTGAGGTTACAGGGGAGCCATCACAAAGTACACCTATGGTACTAGTAAATGTACTCACACGATTGATGCTCCAAAAACAAAATTATATTCTTGAGGATTGCCCAATCTCAGAAGAAGAAGAAGAAGAAAACACAAAGGAAGAGATCGCAAAAAGCAGGGAATTCAAACCCTAGTTCAAAAACCAACATAGGGACTGGTGACGACCCCGTATATATGAACAACACTGAAGAGGATTCTAATTCAGGTGAAACCATAGAGGTCAAAATGACCACTAGGAAATAAACCAACAAGGAAGATCGTCATGAGCCACAATGGCCAAGAGCCAAGAAGAAAATAGGAACTTACCCAAACCTTGCAGGAGAGATCGAGTGAGTGAAGCAATCAAGGACTTTGCTAGAAGAGACACAAAGGGATCTAGAGCCAGCACCTAGGCAGATCTAGATTACCGACACAGTGTTTCCTATGCAAAAGCAACCTCACAAAATCCATAGACCACTAGCCGTACCTAGTGTTATCCAAGAAGAAAGTGACTTTATGTCATGGAAAAGTGGACATACTCCCTTCTTGTCAGAGAGAATGTTTACAGAGGGATTACCTCATCCTATCGAAGAAATGGAGATCCCATCTTCCCCACGTCAAGGGACTGAAGCCCAAAAGGTGCCGTTAAATATTGCTAAATTGATGGACTTCATGGCTTCGGAAGTTAGAACCACCATCATGTCCAAATTATATGGAGACCCTGAGCTATTCTTAGCTCTTTGAGCTTTCCTCAATGGAGAACTAAAAATTGGGCTACCACAATTTGCACATATGGATGGAGCCAGGGAGGTGCCAATAGAGGAGGAACACTTAGATCCACAACCCAACCTAGATGAGAACTCTGTTATTGAAATATTTGTTAACAAGTTGGGACAATACTTTGAAGGCGATAAATCCAATGCGACCATACCAATCACTACCAAGGGATTAATTGTGAAGGGAATCCTTGATGGTGGCGTTGGAGTTAGCATTGTAACTAAAAATATAGTGGTAAAGACGGCCAATGGGACTATTGTTAAGACTATTACAATGTTGGTTGGCAATTGTGAACCGCCATGAGAGCATGGGAGCCGCCAAAAGGTGAGGAACCCAAGTGAGGACGACGAGGAGAGAGCGTGAGAGGTGTGTGGGACAGCGTAGGCAATTGAAGAGTGCTGCTTAGTATGTGTGTGTGGGGCTTGCAAGGAGGGCGAGAGGGTGTTTGTAGTGAAAGAATAGAGAGAGAGAGAGAGAGAGAGAGAGAGAGAGTAGGAAGAGAGAGATGATTCCACCGAGATTTGTAGATTTTGTTAGAGAGAGAGAATGTCACTAAGGCTATGGGATTAGCGAGCGAGAGAAAGAGAGAGAATTGACTGTATTTCCTATTGTGTGTGTGTGTGTGTGTATGGGAGTAGGAAAGAGAAACAGAGTTTTGTTCTGTTGCTGTAGCATAATTGAGATAGAGAGAGTATAATTTCCTTTTTGCTGTACTTGATGAGCGGTTAGGGAGATAAAGAAAATCGTTTGCAGTTTTTAGACAAGTCTTCTTGTGTCAATTGTGTGTTTTTTATGCCTACTGCCTGTGTGTATGTAACGTGCTTGATAGTGTGTGAGTGCATGTGTATGTACGTGAACATATATATATAGAGAGAGAATCGTTCTGCTGTAGCGTCATTTGAAAGTAAGAGAGAGAAGGAGGCATTCTTGTTTGCAACAAATTAGAGGAGAGTGTGGGACATGTGTCTAACCTCACTGCTATCTTATTGCACACATAGCGAGAACCACGAATATAATTGTCAATCCATGGAATGAAGATGACTCAACTAGTGCATATAGGCTACAAGAGGTTGTCAATCTGTTGGAAAACAACAAACAACTCTCATCGAACTCAAGCTACACTCAAATGACCGAAATCACCAAAAGCTAGTCGCTAATCGGCAAACAAATCATAACCGTTATAGCATCAAACGACATCCGAACATTACAAAACTTCTAGGACATGTTTATAAGACCTCAGTAAACATGCTGATGGTCTCAAATCTCACTTTAGGTCAAGTGCAGAAATCGCGAGTTTTAGCAGCAATGAGTTTTTGACCTTAGTCATTTTCGACCTAGAATGCATCTAAATGCTTAGCAATGATGCTACAATACCCCGCCTATACTTATTTTATGATTTTGAAGTTCAAATTCCTACTTATGATGAAATTAGGCTGCGGGTCGGAAATGCCAAAAGCTACGGATTACCATGAAATGCTTACGTCAATGCACGTAGAGCTCTGACCTACGGTTGCAACACAACATATGGCACTGCAATGTGACAACTGGGAAGGGAGTAGGAAGCACGAGAAAGAGAGAAGTGAGTGCCGTTAGCTCACGCTATGTTTGTATTATCCAAAAAATTCTAAAATACTTACAATAATTGGCTTTTTATACCTTAGCCAAAGTTTTTGTGGTCAAACTAATAATCTGGGAGCTCTAACTAAAGATAAGTTGATACAATCTGGAATCTTGTAGCCCCGGCTCATCAATTACATTGTTTATCAGGAAAGTAGGAGTTACAACATTCCCAATTTATCAAAATAATAAGTTTTTATAAAATGAAATCTCTGAAAAATGTTATCCGAGTTAGCTTGCTGCTAATAATCCCCCTCCTTGATTGTGTCATCCCTTGACATAGTTTCATGGATTGAAGTAGTCTTCGGGTTGCGGCTGGCGAGGCAATCTTTCAGAGCATGTAGAGATTTTTTATATCTGATTCTTCGTTCTTTGTCTGGGACTTGCAAAAATTGCATGGTGACTTTGGTTTTAAGTTCAATGACTGAATAGCCAACAAACTGTGATGTAAGGTTATTGATCACTGGCCCAAATATCTTTGTTTGCCATGTGAAGAAACCTGTATAGAATGCTTCTTCCAATGTCAACATATTGTGAGATGGTAGAAACATGCATCTGGAGTAGAAGCCGTAGAGGACTTTTTGTGAAGGGTGTCCACTTATGTCATAACAAAGACCTTTATTGCCTGCTCCTGCTTGCTCAGGCTCGTGAAAAGTTCTAATGCAGGTGAGTAGCATTTTGCAAATCTTACACATCATTGCACATGAGAGATCAAGCAGGCTCTGAAGAAGGTAATAGCACCCATTAGGGTTTTCACCATGTATTCTTCCGTTACTTCTTTGGTGTCTGGATTTGCAGCTACATCATATATCTCCTTTGGTAGCATTTGCAGTTCTACTTGGTGTCCTTCTTCGCTCTTGAATCTGCCAGGGAAATAGTTGTGTTGTTTTCTTCAAGATGTTCTTTTGACAAGTAAGTTGCCTTTGCCGTCTTCATTGAACTTGGATCTAATTGGTATGGTGGTAACTCTTGTAGCTTTTCTTTCTGGGACACCCTTTTCTTTGCCTTCTTGGCAGCTTGCATTGCTCCTGTTAAGTGAATACAGTGTCAAAGTTAGAAATTCTACGAATTTTTCTCTGAAATGCCCTGAGTCTGAATTGCTGACAAATGATGTCCATTTTGCTTCAAATTAATTTTGGAGCATGTATAGATGCATAAAAACATGTAGAGATCAAAATCATGCAGTCTAGGCAAAATTTGTAACAAAAGTACATAATCGCGATTATTTAGAGCTAGGTATTTTTTCCAGCTTTTTGCATTTTTGACATCATAGACTTGAAACATATTGCATTTAGGTACTCTGAGTGAAGTGTGGACTCATTTGAGTGCACTGGGTGATAATGATGCCAGATTTAGGCTTTCAGACTCTAAAACAATAGATATAAAGAGATTTTGAGTTTCAGAGATCCAAACTTGTTCAAACTCGATCAGTGAACTTGAGACATTATGTTCTTTGGTCCCATAAGGTCAAATTTGCAATTTGCACCCATTTTGGCAAAAAAAGTAAATAGTCACGATTATTAACTTTTTTGTCAAGATGTACATTTCTTGTTGCAAATTGATTCTAGGCATGATGTAGGCTTTGTGTGTGAAATATGGGTGATTTGGATCATAAAATGTAACAATCAACTCAAAAATTGGTTTGAAAAGACTTTGGTGCGTTTTTTTTGACAAATTCAGATTTTTTCTTGATCATTTTGGCTCATACTTGACATGTGGCATGTAATAGATGTGTATAAAAGATAGGTGAAGTGAAGAGATCAATTCCAAGCCAAACAAGCACAAAAGTAAATAATCGTGATTATTTACAACAGTCACTTTTTTTTGCAAGAATTGACAATTTGATTATCTAAACATATTTCATACATCTAAAATAAGTCCTAAAATGAACTTGGTAAAGTTTGGTCGTGTCGGCATCACTTCGTGCTCTTGTCGACTCTGAAATCACCGATTTTTGTGACTAAATGGTATGTAGAGTTGGTTAGTCACTTTTGAAGCTATGGACTTGTCCGCTACATAGTCCTGATGCTACCCATCCAATTTTGGCCCATTTGGAGTCAGTTTGACTTCATATGTCAAATTTGATACTTTGTAGTCTTCGAGCTGTTTTCTACTGTTTGAGAGCTTTCCTTGACCGTTTTCATGGAACCATCTAGATACATTGTGTATAGACCTAGTTTATAAGCTGTCCGTGGAGTCAGAATCCAATTCTGGCATATGGCAAAAACCTAGATTATCTACTTGAGACCCTCCCCGACCCCTGCCAAATGGTTAGGAAACTCAATGGGAAAAGTAAGAAATATCATTTTCCTTTGCCCTTTACCAATCAAGTTTTAGATCGTGTCGCTGGGTGCAAACTTTATTCCTTTATGGATGGATTCGGTGGCTATAATCAAATTCAAATTCAAGAAATATCATTTTGCTTTGCCCTTTACCAATCAAGTTTTAGATCATGTCGCTGGGTACAAACTTTATTCCTTTATGGATGGATTCAGTGGCTATAATCAAATTCAAATACATGAAGATGATCAATCAAAAACTACTTTTACTACCAAATGGGGAACGTTTGCTTATCGAGTCATGCCATTTGGGCTACGTAATGCCCCTTCCACATTCCAACATGTTATGATTGCAGCTTATCGGGATTTCCTACAAAAGTGGATGAAAATTTTCTTAGATGATTTTTCAGTGCAAGGGACTGAAGAGGATATGCCTAAAAAGTTGGCCTTAGTATTTGAACGCAGCATTGAAATGGGTATTTCTTTAAGCCCTGAGAAGTGTGTCGTTGGGGTAACCAAAGGAATACTACTAGGTCATGTTGTCTCTCTGGATGGCATTACGGTGGATGAGAGTAAAGTTAGTGAAATCAAAGAATTGCCAATACCACATAACCTTCGTCACTTGCGGGTTTTCTGGGACATGCAAATTCATTTTGAACTTTGCTTCAGAAGTGGGACCTCTGAAAGATTTTCTTAAAAAGGATATAGGATATATGTGACTGAGAAATGCCAAGTTGCATTTGAATACATTGAAGACCGGTTAGTGAAAGCACCAATTCTAGCAACTCCTGATTGGATAAAAGAATTTCATATCCATGCTGATGCATCTCATATAGCAGTTGGGGATGTGTTGTGTCAGGCTGATGATAACAAAGTTGATCATCCAATCTATTATGCTAGTAGGGTCTTAAGTTACCCTGAGCATAATTACACTACGACTGAGAAATAATGTTTATCTATGGTTTTCGCTGTTGATAAATTTCGGCAATTTTTATTGGGAAATCATTTTGTATTCTATGTGGATCATGTCGCATTGAAATACTTGTTAGATAAAACAGAAATCTCTGGAAGAGTAATTTGATGGATATTACTTTTACAAGATTTTGACTTTGAGGTAGTTGTACAACCAAGAAAGTCACATAGGTTAGCTGATCATCTTTTAGATTACTTACTGATGATGTAGAGAGGGGAGTTGATGACGAGTTACCCGATGCTAACTTGTTTCTGATTGAAAGTGAGTTACCTTGGTATGCAGACATAGCTAATTTTCTTAGCACGTCTAAATATCCTCATAAAGCGACTAAGCATGAAAAGAAGAAACTACTTCTTCAAGCCCGTCATTATTTTTTGATGGGT
The DNA here is from genome assembly GCF_014529385.1 of Adiantum capillus-veneris. Taxonomy (NCBI): domain Eukaryota; kingdom Viridiplantae; phylum Streptophyta; class Polypodiopsida; order Polypodiales; family Pteridaceae; genus Adiantum; species Adiantum capillus-veneris. The sequence goes on along the minus strand of NC_140941.1, from coordinate 57,269,833 downwards.
TTTTCTTATATCATTATTTTCCTCGTGAATGAATTTATAGACGATGCTTAAGAGAGAACTAGATTTATCAAGTTTTAAAGGCATTACATGATGAGCCTTATAGAGGCCATTTTGTAGGGGAATTAATTGCAAGGAAAGTATTGATGGCAGGATATTTGTGGCCAACTGTTTATAGCAATCTTTTCCACATTGTAAAAGGTGTGACAAGTGTCAGTGAGTTGGTCGAGCCACTGTGCAATATGCAATGCCGTTAACACCACTACTAGCTTTGACGCCATTTGAGAAATGGGAAATAGATTTTGTAGGATCCATAGATCCTCCATCCCGATATTGTTCTGATCGATACATCTTGGTCTGTACAGACTATGTTACCAAGTGAGTTGAAGCTAAACCTCCGAAGACTGATAGAGCCTTCGATGTGGCTAAGTTCCTCTATGAGGATGTCATTACCAAATTTGGTTGTCCACTAGAACTGGTTAGCGATCGAGGATCTCATTTCCTTAATGACACTATTCGGGAGTTGGCTGAGTTATATAAAACCAAACATCGAAAGTCTACACCTTATTATCCACGTGCCAATGGGCAAGTGAAAGTTACCAGCAAAGTTTTGGGTAACATTTTAACGAAGACGGTGGCTGATAATTGCCATGATTGGGATGAATGATTACCTGAAGCATTATGGGCTTAGCGCACCACTTTTAAGATAACAACCCAAAATACACCCTTCACTTTAGTTTATGGTGCTGAAGCCATATGCCCAATATAAAAGGAGATTCCAACCTTAAGGGTTGCCTTATCTAATAGACTTGGTGAAGAGGAATCTTTAAAAGATAGGTTGTTTACCTTGACCAAACTAGATGAGGTGCGCTTGCTAGCCTTACAGAGTCTTGAGGCTATACAACGGGGACGTAAAGCTTGGCATGATCGCCATATCAGAGTTTGGAAATTTCAAAGAGACGATAAGGTTTTAATTTATGATAGTCGTTACTATAAATTCCTTGGAAAATTGCAGATACCATGGTTGGGTCCTTTTAAAGTACTTCGGGCATTCCTTAATGGATCTTGGTTAGTTCAGGACATTGACGAAGCTTTAGACTCTTTTATTAGTCAATGGTCTGTGATTGAAACACTATTTCACTTAGCTCTTAAAAAAAGAAAACAATATAAGAGCAAAACCATTTTTTTTAAAAATCAAGTAAAAAGAGGAATTTTTTTTGAGCTGCATTGGAAGTTTGTCTATTTCTTTATTGGTTTGGAATGAGTGTTAACACTAATTATTTTTTGGCAGGAGTTATTGCCTCATTTACCATCACATGTTTTCCATTCCATCTCCATTTGGTGAGTCATGGACACCTCTATAAGCTGTGTTTAGACCTTTCATTCGTGGGTTAGGCATAGAGACCGTCGTCTGCATGATAGATGATATACATGAAGTATAATGGCTATTACAATGGTGGGCTATGGATTTTGATTTAGAGATGCATGACTGGGATTATCTACGTTTCTTGCTTGCACTTTTTGGGTATTTTTGTGAGAATGGTCCTATGGCATTTATGAAGATGTTTCGTGACTTAGATGAGAATATTATGATTGACCCCATAGTAGATTTGGAGTTTGTTATTCTTGACGATGAGGATGAGGGGGTCCCCTTGGGTTTATCTAGGGGATTATATCAAATGTTGTTGCCTAGACAACAAGCAATACTCCAATATGGCCAGGCACAACCCTATGGAGGGGTTCTTCAGTGTGCAACACCTTTTGGCCTAGCCAATGCACTTACACTATTCCATAATATGTAGTGAGAGATTTAGAGGATGATGTAGAGGGACTTTAGGTTTGCCTAGCTTTGCATACACATGTTTTTTAAAAAAACAAACAAACAAAACCATAAAAATCCAAACAAATAAAAAATCACAGTCCAAAAAGAAATGTTTTCTTTTATGCTTGATTTTTTGTTTTATCCAAAACAAAAAGCTAAAAACACAAACAACTAACAAAACAAAACAAAAATTAAAAGAACCAATAAAATTAGGAGTAGGATACTACATTGCATTAGTGGGTGTGTAGTTCTAAACATTTTGCAGTAAGCAAAGTTAGAGTGTGTGATCAAAAGAGAAGATTGGAGTAGTTGTTGTGAAGTAAAGAGATGTTAAGCTGTATCTGGGGATGCAATTCAAAGTAAAGTAACAGTTTTGAGAAAAACTTAATAGGTGTTTTGTTTCCAAGTTGTAATTTCAAATTGTTAACATCTTTTCATTTTAATGCCTGCAAGTTAGTGAAGAATTAATAATTATGCGACATAGTTTTATTAAACTGGCTAGATTAGTAATCTATACGGTTTTATTAGCAGTCTTTATCTAGAATTATTAATCAAGAATTTTGATCGAGTTGGTTAGTGGCTAACAGGGAGTAGTAAGGGTTATTAATTAATATAGTCACTATAGCTAATCTAGTGTTGGATAGTACATTTATGCCCTTAATGGTAATTTTTTTTTTTTTGAAGTGTCGTAGATGTGATGAGTTTAAGGAGGGAAACTTATATGTTATATGTTGTGTACCCATTTCCGTATAAGCTTGGTAGGCAGGTGGAGTCAACTTTGTCTCTAGTGACAGAGCCACGAGCCGTAGCTAGGTTTTATACGGGTTGGTAAGTGAATGTGAAAGGATATTCCTGCTCGACGTAGCAGTGAGGGTGGAATGTGTGAAAAATTGAATAAAAAACAAAAATAAGAAATGTAAATTTCAAGTCCAACGTGACTTGCAAAAACAAAAGAATGAGTGCATGAAAAATAAAGAAGCAATAAACAATGGGAATTAAAAATGAAAAAAAGGAATTAAAAATGGAAGTCAACATGGAAGGGAGCTGTTCTTGTTATTAAACTCGCAAAAAGTTCAGGCTATGACTTCCACGTAGTTGTCATATCGATATACTCTTTATAATATAGGGGTTAGTAGGCTTTACCTCTATAGAGCTCTGTCAACATGGAAGGGAGTTGTTCTTGTTATTAATGGTGATAAATTATTGTCTGGATTAGGATAGTTTGTAGTTATTCTATTAACTAATCCCTTTTATTATTTATTGCTTAGTTGCCTATAGGGGAGGCTAGGGTTTTTTATTAGTAAATTTTTATAAAAGTTGTTAGTGTGAGTATATAGATTTACTAGTGCTAGTTGGTTTATTCTACTATGTTTACCGTTTATTAATTTATCACTGAATATGTTATTACTTGACTAAAATGTTGAAAAAGTATGATGTTTTAATGTCTAACTGAGAATAGACATACTATAATTAGTTTTGGTGTGTTGTATTTTAGGCTATTATGCTCACGAGGGCGTTTGTAGTTAAGGAGGGGAGCCAATTATTTTTCAAAGTGTAGCTGCCAAGCTGGGGAGTTGCAACAGTTTAAAGAAGTTCATTTACAATGTCAAAGATATTTTGTTGTTCGTCGAGGACGACTTCACGTTTCAGTGGTGGAGGAATGTAGACCCCAAGATTTTTCGACATTTTGTAACAATTTTGAGATAAATTGGGATATGCATGGGCATGTTAGAAGCATTTGCATTTTAAATCATTGCACATGTATGCCTGTTTAACATGATTTGATGTTGTCGCATAAAAATGATTAGATAGAATTCTAAAGCATTTGCTGATGTTTACATTAAAATTTGCATGCTATGTTAGTTCTTTCAAGGGAAGTTCTTAAATTTTTGACTGGAAAGAGATGGAAAGCTTACCAGCTCGAGAAAGTTTCAAGGTGAGCATTACAATAAGAGGTCTTGAGTTCAATCTTAGCCAAAATAGATCTTTAAAGTCTTGTGAGTTTGCCTTAACTTGTGTTAATGCATGCTAGGTGGTCAAAATTGTAAAATCCCAGTTAGATTTTGAGCTTGCCTTTTAGGAAAGCGAGAAGCATACACAAGTTTTATTGTAAGTATTGGGAAAAGCTTCAAATTTTGACTTTTGGGGAGAGATAGAGATGGTGAGATTTGAGAGAATAGGGGGAGAAAAGACTTGAGTTCAGTTCTTGTCATATAGATCTTTGAGATCTCAAGGATTGCGTGTACAATGTTAAAACCTTTTAGAGCGGGAACAAGGTCTTAAAAGACCATTGAAGAAATAAAATAAATTTTTACGATGTTGGTTGGCAATTCTGAATGCCATGAGAGCGTGGGAGCCGCCAGATGGTGAGGAGCCCGAGTGAGGACGCCGAGGAGAGAGCATGAGAGGTGTGTGGGAGAGCGCAGGTAGTTGGAGAGTGCTGCTTAGTATGTGTGTGTGGGGGCCACAAGGAGGGAGAGAGGGTGTAGCGCAAGAATATAGAGATAGATTAGGGAGAGAGAGAGAGAGATGATACTACCAAGCTTTGCAGAGTTTGTTAGAGAGAGAACGTAGCTAAGGCTATCGGATTAGGTATGGTCTCATGAATGATGACTTTGTTTTTCTCGACGATGATGAGGATAGGGGTTTAGCCTTAGGGTTATCTCCCCATCTCTACAATATCTTTTTCCCTTGACTCTCTAGGGGGGTGCAAATAATTAGGTTAAAGTTCCTTATATTGTTTGATTGTGTTCAATAAAGGTTGGTGCCTCTTCCCATTGATGTGCCTCCTAGAGGTATTCCTTGTGTTGCCATTGTTAGGATTTTGAACTTCATGGAATCTTTCTCTCGTTCACTCTTCGAATCAAACATGATCATCAACATGAACGCGTTGCCATTTTTAGGATTTTGAACTTCATGGAATCTTTCTCTCGTTCACTCTTTGAATCAAGCATCATCAACACGAACAGGTGTTTCTTGTCCATTAGCATTGCCTCTTGTCTTCTTTTTTTGCATCCATGTTTGGCTGCTTTAAATGGATTGGTAGCACAATATTCAGCACATTTGTTTAGATTAAACATTAGATTCTATATAATTTTCTGTCATAATCCCTTATCTAGGTTTCAGAATTAAGTAGTCTGACTAAGCTAGTTTAACCAAGTTAGGAGTTAGAGATCTTCTCTTAATACAATGGGGAATGCCTTCCTAATAATCCATGGTTACTTTAGGTTCTTAATTCGATTTAGGCAGCATTGTGGGCTTAGTTCCTATTGACCTTTAACTTAAGTATTATAAAGGGAGTTTACTAGTGTGATGAGCCTGTGGAGGGTAGTAGTGTTATATGACCCCCCAAAGTTACAAAATTAAAATGCTGAAAACGAACAAACAAAAAAAAATCAAAAGTGCCACAATGTAAAATCTTAGGCTGGAAGAGAAGTACTAGCTTGATTTGTTACTTCACTCACATGTATCACCTATGGTACTAGAGCCCTAGAGGTTCCCAGTGTGGGCGCTTTTCCTTGAAAAGCTAAAAACCGAAGGCATACAAAATAAGCACACACATCAAAATTGATTCAATGGGAACAAATTTTTGGGGGTCAAAGAAAAGGAAATAAGTCAGGCTACGATTTCATGAGAAATTCCTTTTATCATAGCTTAGCTACAAGGTCTTCTAGGTATAGCCTCTAGTCAGCCCTCAGACATGAAATACTTTGCTCTTGTGATTAAACAATTTAATTGACCATAGAAAATACAAAAGTTTGCCCATGGTATTAATAATTGACCTCTAGTGCCTCTCAATCGTTTAATTAACGATCCCAGACTTGTTTATTTTTTGAAATTTACAATTGATTATGCATTTGAGTATATTACAGTTTAATGTTTTACTGCTAACAAATTGTTTAATATTCTGTTACCAATCAATTTGTATGCCTACAACTGCATATGATTTTTAAATGTATATAAGAATGCAACTACTATGCCAATTTTTGGTTGATTTTTCACTGATGAAGAAGGCTAAGCATTTCAATCTCGGATTCTCTTCCACCGCGACGAATGGATTTCATCTCAATAGCTTTTGAGGAAGGAATCTACATCAGGAAGGAGGGCATGTTAACCGACGACAGAGACCCTTTTTGGTATTAAAACAAGCGACAGTGGAGTCTGCACCAAGCGAATAGGAGGCTTGGTGTCTGCCCAACGCTCCCCATCGCTTGGTGCTGACCTTGGTGTTAAAGTCATTACAAGTGACAGTGGGGTCAACATCGAGAAAATTGGAGGCTTGTTCTGCCCAACGCTTCCCATCTCTTGGCACTGACCTTGGCAAATGGACATCAGCCCACTTAACATCCATGGATATCACATTGTTTTGAGTCAGGGACCGGGCTTGTTGGTCCTATAGGTGCTTGGGTGATCGCCATGAGAGGCGCACCACATATCTCATTTGATACTATTTTTACTTTGACCGGTCATTGTGGACGCCCATGTGTGAATGGATTAAACTCTTATAAAATGTCTATTTTGACCTAAATCATTATTCTAAGAGGTGTAAGCTAAAAGGTGCTCTTGCTCCATCTCTGTCTCCTTCTCCTTCGTGTGCTCATGTGTGTATGCATGTGTGTGTATGCTTGAGAGAGAGAGAGAGAGAGAGAGAGAGAGTGCATTGCGACGGCATCAGTGGCGGCTCCTTCTTCTTCGTAGCACAACATCCTTCACGACGGAAGCATTGAGCAGTGAGTGACACACCATTGTTTCTTTGAGCTTTCTAGGACTCTCTAGTTGTGTGCTTGCAGCCTTCTGAGGCTCACACATAGTGCATAGGCAAGTTCCCAGCCTCCGACACGTGCGACAAAGTGCACAATGTTAGTTACTATAATTCATATGTGTGATATTTTCACAATGGTGCTGCAAAGCACACTACCTCACATCATGATTTTTTTACCTCTCTTGAGTTTGTCCCTCATGGGAATTCAGTCACTTGTGCGAACAACGCCTCTTATCTAGTTTAGGGATTTGAAAAGATTATGCTTACTACTACCAATGGCAGTTCTTTCACACTTGTTGATGCATTGTATGCACCTGAGATCAAGAAGAATATTTTGTCTGTATCTGCACTTGCTAGACTTGGTCTTGTAGTCAAATTTGTGGATGACATATGTACAAAACATGATCACAGTTTTGGTGATGAAATTGTTGCATTTGGCATTTTATGCCTTGGGTTGTATAAGCTCACTTTGTATGACAAGTGTGAGAAAAATTTTACAAATACTGTTGTAGATTCAAAGGTTGTTTTACATGCAAAACTTCGGCATGCACATTTTGGGCATTTGAATTTTTTCAGTTTACTGCATTTGCAAAAATCTAATATCGTTGCTTCTTTGCCGCCTCTTGCAACACGTGTCAAACATGTTTATGAAGGCTGTATTTTGGGTAAGATGCAGTGTTGGAAGTTTTGAAAGGATGGTTCAGTTAGGGCTACATGCAGGTTCCAACTTGTGCATAGTGATGTTTATGGGCCCATGCAAAGTCCGTCCTTCGGCAATTACCTTTACTTCTCATTGATGATTACTCTAGGCATACATGGGTGTATCCACTTAAAGCGAAGTCCGGAGTGTTTATGTGCTTCAAGGCAAATCAATCCGTTTTGTACAGCAGCACCTTATATGTACACTAGGTTTTCTAGGGAAGCCGGAACGCCTTGTCTTTCGGCCAATGCCAGGCTCTCCAATCCAATTCTACTCTACCAAAAAATGGTTGCAAATTCCTAAGTTTTTAGCAATTGTCACTCTCAATGACCATTCCTTGTAATACTACGAGCCATTTCCAACCGTCAAGGTTCGGTGGCAGAGAATGCATGTCGTCCATCTAGTGCACTTTCTACTACAGAATTGTGCTGAGTAGCTATCAAGTGCTCACCAAATGAGCATGCAAAATCGTCAGAGCTCAGAGTCTCCACGTAAAATTTACAAGCCAATGTACACTGCCCAGATCAACACTGGGAATTTGAATCGACCTCACAAAGAACGTGAATCATGATTTAGCACTAAGGATTTGCCGCAAGTATCTCCTCGCCCCCCTTCTCCTTGACCTTGACGGTTCGGAATGGTCTATTAGTGACCATTTCTTGGAATTAAGGCTCCTAGCACGCTCTGCAACGATTTCCAGCTAGTCACCTTAATTCCAGCACTAGTAGGCCATTCCCTACCCCGTAAGTATCGTGGAAACTGGCAAAGGAACTCCAACGCTGCTGCGTAGGTACACATGGAATGCCATCAATTGCAGGTAAAGAAGGGTGAGCACATCATCTTCTTGGTGGTGAGGTGGCACAACGTCAAGGTGTTCAAGAAACCATAATACCGCAATATTGGTTGATGTAATAATTTTTAAGGTATGAGTAACACCAGTTTGTCACACGATATTCTTGGGTTACTATTCTCATAACTAAAGAGAGCATCTTTAATGTCTTATTTTCCAAAAGTAGAGAAAAGCTTCTAGGGAAGACTACCAAGGAGAGATTTACGACCTTCTCTTTGCAATCACCCTGCCCATGTACAATCTATTGTGGCTGGTCCCTAGACAACAAGAGATTGCATTTGTGTTTAAAACGGATAAACCTTGTTTGTCTCAACACTCCTCAGTGGTGCATCTCATACCACCCCTAGGTGAAGCATGGCATCTCAATATAGTTACTCTTACCACCCAGGTTGCATGAATGAGGCAAATGTGCTCCTAGTCACATCCACAGCATTGCATCCAAACTAGCCAATGCACAAGTTCAAATGCAATTATAGGCAAGCCCAAGCATATGTACTAGTTTCAAAAAGCTCCAACACATATAGATAAAAAGATGACCCTACCCTCACACAATGTGGTGTTGCTTGAAAAATACTTTTCACTTTCCAAAAGATTGTCTAAGAAACCCAAACAACAAAAACAAAATGGCATTAAATGTGGAATATGCAATACCCATCAACCTCATTAGCGGAGTGAACCAATAATGCCAGTGAAAGTTGTACTGAGCGCTCAAGCAAAGCTCAAGAAACAAAATGCATCTGATATTCTATCTAGTCTTTTGAAAACACTACATGTATTGGACAATGGCTCCACAGGAATGTAAAACTTCAAGCTGCAAGCAAGAAACTTATGTGCTAGCATGGCCATCTCATTTCATAAAGCTCGTTACCTTCTTTATTTCATCATTCAGAGTCCTTACATAAATTCCAACATTTTTGTGAGGGCATACTAATCTCAATGCCCCTTCTCATCTATAATGTATATAATGCAGCTTAAAATTTTCTAGGAAGGGGAGGGCATCCACATGTCACACTCTGGTTCATTTCAAAGAAAGCCTTTCAAAAACTTTTGGTTTGAAATGAAAAAGTGAAGGGTAGGTGGTAAGTACACTCTGGTTCATTTCAAAGAAAGCCTTTCAAAAACTTCATCTATATCTATATTATTTATACTAAAAAAGCTTAGTACCTCACCATCTATGACAAGAACATGGAATTCCACTCCAGCAAGTGTTGGGAAAAGTCAATTTCACAAACATACAAAATTTTCTTTAGGGTAGATTCAAAGAGGAAGTTTTGTAAAATAATTGGTATTTTTTTACAATGCTCTTTATTTTCTTAAATTATTCAAGAGGATTCTTTTATTTTCCCTCTCCCTTCAACCAATTGTTTTGAGTTTTGAGCTCGCTCAAGGAGAATTTAAGACACACTTTTCTCAAACACCGACTCCAACTTTCAAATTTGAAGGATGACTACTTCTATTTTTGTAAAGGGTTGCTCTTCTTTGCATTTTGAAAGCCGTAAAGAACGCAAAGCACTACATGGCATGTGCATGCTCAAATGGGATCAAGGATGGAGGTGACGAATCATGACATGCATGCATTGTAGACCATGCGATCGACACACGAATTTACAAATCAGCCCGCACTTACAATGTAATGCATTGGAGTACCATGATCTTTAGTAAAAGCATGCAGACATGGTGGTTAGAGTCCATGCCTTGAACGGGGCAAGTCGTGGGTTTGATGTGCAAGGTGCGAGACAATCTCGACTTGCTCGAATTAACTTGCTAGCCCAAATTTACTTTTTCGCACTAAATTTACTCAACAATTTGAATTTGATGATCCGAATGACCCCCACCATCCATCCCATTTGATAGTGCCCAGAGGATAAAGAACTCACTTTTCATTTCTATACAAATGCACTCCTACTCTTGAAATTTATACATGAGCTTCAAAAAATGTAGAACTTTCAAAGATTTCACGCATTGTATAACGTTGAAATAAAATCTCGCACTTGGCACCTCCATGTCTAATTGTCCTTTTAGCCTCGAGAATGTGCACATTGCACATTGTAGCTTTGTGCAAAGGGACATAGTCAAATGGTCTCAGAGTTGAATTGGCGCGTGTGTGTGTGTGTGTGTGTGTGTGTGTGTGTGTGTGTGAGAGAGAGAGAGAGAGAGAGAGAGGTCTTGAATAGGACCTACCAAAAAATAAAATTTTAATCAAGAAAATCTTATGTAAAAAATTTGCAGGATAAAAATCTTTTGAATTAAAATGTAGCTTAAAATTTTCTAGGAAGGGGAGGGCATCCACATGTCAGACTCTGGTTCATTTCAAAGAAGCCTTTCAAAAACTTTTGGTTTGAAATCCAAAAGTGAAGGGTAGGTGGTAAGTACACTCTGGTTCATTTCAAAGAAAGCATTTCAAAAAATTTTGGTTTGAAATGCAAAAGTGTAGTTTTTGGCAGGTCTCGTCCTTCCGTGAAAGTGGCGTGCAACGGGTATACGTCTTTTCGTGCTGCTCCTGCCAGAGGATGTGTGCAGTGGTGCAGGTGTTTCATACGGCAGTGCTATTTTTTCAATGTCGAAGGCGTGCGCTGTCTGGATGCTTTTTGAGATTGTTGACCCGTGTACTTTTAGGGGCGACTTCATTCAATGGCGTGAGCGATGTGTAGCCTCAGGTGCTGAGAGGTGTTCGTCTTCATTCTCTGTGCTTGAGAACACGTGTTGGAATGCAATGCTTAGAATAGAATAATGCACATGCTCATTGTAGCTTGTATAAAAGGTCGGAAAAACACAGTGTCATAAGAAGCTCTTGTCTCAGCTGATCGTCATTATGCTGTGTCGTGCTTTTGTAGATGTAGCATGAATTCTCAAGTTTGTTTTACTGTTTGAGCTTTTGAGCTATCTGTCTAGCGGAAGATTCTTTCTCTGTCCTGCTTCTGTAAATATGCAAGCAAGTCTTTTGTACATGTAGCAGCAAGTCTTAAGTTTTTTTTACTGTTTCAGCTTTTGATCTATCTATCTACTAGAAGATTCTCTCTATCCTGCTTTTGTAAATATGCCAGGAAGTGCTGATCTTTGCTTTGATGTTTAAGCTTTGAGCTATCACTATTTGGTGGAAGATTCTCTCTTTGCTATCCAATTTCTATGTCCTGATATGCTGCAATTCCAAATTTAAGTTGACTTGAGTCACCATATGTAAACGAATGTTTTCTTCTGCCGAATCCTGTTGAAGAGGTTGCTGTCGCTTGTGAGGAGTTGAAATTTGCTGAGCGTCTGCTGCGGATTAGTTTGAGGGTTTGTGTGTTGTGCTTAAAGTAGCTGGATCCTCTATTATCATGGCATCGGATGCTGGTATTGCTGGTGGTGGTGAAGGGAGTGCAAGCAATGCCTCGCCTAGTGATGGTGAGAGCATGGACTTCTCTAGAGGTTTGTTTCTCTGCCTCATCAACGGTTTCGTGTACGCTTATGTATGCCGATAATTGATTTACTTGTGCTATGCTGGTGTTGGTTTTGATTGTCCGTCCTAGTTTCTTTTTGCTTGCGAGTGACGCACTCGAAATGTTTCTTGCGTTGGCGTTCTTGCTGGTCCTGCTTTCTTTCGGATTGGTACACCTAATGAGGCAACTGAGCATGACATGACGAGCCTATTTCTCGGCCTTAGCTGCACTGCGAGCTTCAAGTCCTCAATATACCAAAATATATTACTTGCCTATGCTTGTCATGAATAAAAGTAGTTATGCTACCCTTGTTCCCTAAGCCCTGCAGTGTACTGTCAATCTAAGTGTTGCTCGGCTCTTGGTTATATGGAATCTTGCAATGAGCAAGAGAGAGAGAGAACTGAACTAATAATCGTCTGGCACAACATCTCTTGTTGCTCTTTGTCATGCCCACTGAAACTGTTTCGAGATTATGTGAAGTTCCTTCAGTCCTTCACTACAGTAGCAGGGGATAGGAGAATTTCCAGCGCTTCAGCAATGACCGAGTAGCGGCTGGCAACAACAGCTGGCAGGACACACTGCATTATTGTTCCCGCCATTTCAATAGTGATGCCCAGCTCACCTATCACTGTAATTACAGATTCAATCTCGGAATCAACCTCGGATTCGAGAGCCTCAAGCTTGACATTGTCGATGAATTCGAACCCGCTGGCGTTCATAATCATCATCCTACGCAAGGCCGGTGGAGTTACATTGTAGGGGACATGGGCAGGTAAAGTTGTGAGTAGCATGAGGAGTGAATATGTCACATGTACATCAACTTTCCCCCCACTACTCAGCCGCATTAACTCCTCAACTAAAGGATCGGTCATCGTTTCCATGGGCAGACCTTTTCCATGATGTACCCACGGATGTTGCAATTCCAAAACTAGAACCCTGCTTCTTGCTAGCGATTGCTTTGCTTTCTCCTCCCTGCTTGATTTGAAGCTACTGCAGATTGAGAACATATCGTCTATTCTATAAGTATTGTATGGCTTAGCAAATGCCATCGATGCATCCTGTTCCAAGACAGCACACTCCGACACTGTCATTGTGTGTCACAGTGAGTAAGAGAGTGAGAGAGAGAGAGAGAGTGTGTGTGTGTGTGTCTTATGTCTAAAACACTGCTAGATCTTGTTTTTTAGGGTCCATTCAAATAGATAATCAGAATCAATGTCCAAAATAAGGTGTTTAGAACTATATTGCCCAAATTTTGACCTTGGAAATCAAAGGTTGAATGAAATTGAACCCGGGAAATCTACGCTTCAAACTGGGATATGTGAGCATTGATTAACTTGAGTAATGGGGCTTGGTCGGTAAAGGATGACCTCGATACTTTGCGTATTTCTGTTGGGATGGGGTGGGTGCAAGCAATGCACACTCCTTGTCAGCATGGAGACCATTCCAAGGTCGTAGTCATTCACACACCTAACTCCTTGTTTCCATACCATACATGTCATATGTAGCGTATCACAAGAAGCACGAGAATTATCACATCGTGACTTACCTCAACATCATGAGCTTCTGTGAGGGAGCCACCGCATACCTAGCTAGGTATGATTGGGGGAAGGGGGCTTAGCACTAGCATCATGCACACGAAACGGCTGTCTCGTATCCCAAAGCCCCACTCTTTTTATGTTCTGGTTATACCTTTTCTGAGCCGTCTCTACTTGCAACAGATCACAAACCTCAGCAAGCCCAGCCTCGAGCATCAGTCCTTCATTAGCTTTTGACTTATGCATGTCTACACATGCTCGCATTTCTCGATCGCCTGAGGGGAGTGAATCAACAGGCTCCACCTGATGCTCTTTATGTTCATCCTCGCTTGAGTAACTCACAATCTTGCTACCTGGCTCGGAGGCCTCCATATACGTTGCCTCTCGAGCAGAGGCTCATGATGTTATGCATTGTATGAAAAACATTGAGAGACTCCATTTTCTTGCATGAGAAAATTTCTAAAACTTCTTGTGTATGCAACCTGGCGAGGGATTTGAAACGTGACATTTTCCAAGATTAAATAACTTGTTTGCTTGCTCATCCAAAAAGAAATCATATTTCGCGCAAGCTTGTTCGCATCCTTTCAAGAAGTTCGTTTCTACGCCTCGTTCTTCCTCTGCTTTTACGAGTGTGTTGCTTGCAAGATGTTTTTTACGCTCTCTTTGCTTTCCTCAACTAGTAAATGCTATGGTTAATTGGATTCTTCCTTTTCTTTTCCTCCTGCAGAATTGCGTAGGTTCGTTGAGTCTCCTCCATGTCGTGCAGGCAAACGTTCATCGCACCTGGTAGTGTCAAGCTCTGGCGGGTCGCCGCCAAATCCGGCCTTTGAGGAAATCGCAACTGGGAAGAGGTGTAGGCGTGCCTTGCTTCAAGGAAGCCCTTCTATCGATCCCGTTGGCAGTGCAGGTATGGCCGGTGTGCACAATCATTCTTTGTGGAACAGGCTTAACGTGTCTACGATGTTCTTCGCTACAATGCATTCTTGAGTGTTGAGTTGCGTTAAGATGGTGCTCTGCTTTTTTTTGCAGCCAAAGGATACTCTCCACTAGGGGAGGAGTGCGCACAAGCACCGTCTTCGTCTCAACAACAACTTCCTTGCCCAGCTCGCAAATTAGGCAAATCTATAGCCTCATTTTCTGAAGTTGTCCAATCTTCAGCTGCTCAGAATGTCTTGGACAGCGGCAAGCTACTGGACAAAGGGAAAAGCTTGTTAGTCAAGGAAACCTTGCCGCTATTCATGATTAGCGATATAGATGAGGATAGTAAACCTTTTTCCATAGAGGAAAAAATCTTGAATTGGTATGGCACATACCGTTCCATCTCGTCTGGGCAAAAGGAAAATGCATGTTACTTCAAGTTCGACATCGTCGATTCTGACTGCATCGACATGATCACGGTCGTCGTTGTGGATCCCTTCATTGAGAACTACACCAGGGAGCTCAAGATCGGCTTGTTCGTCAGGGTTGACTGTCCTCTTGTGAGGGCTAAAAACCATAACGATGATGGGTCAACTTCGTTCTCCTTGCATGTCGATGCGTTGACAACCATTAGACCTTGTGACCCATTCCGTGTTACTTTAGCTTTCTATCCTGAGATCAAGATAAGCACATTTCTTGCTGACGCTGCAATTTTCGAGACTACTAGCCCACTTTCGCCCTTAGCAACACTGGCGTTTGTTGTCTTGCAAAGTCGTAATTTCCATAAAAGAATTGACACTATTTGGTTGTTGCTGATGGCCCGACCCCAGACAACAAAGCAATTGTACGTATCAGAAGCATTAGCTTCAGCGTTTATTTCTTTCGATATTGACAAACCTTTTGTCATATGTAGGTGAGCTTTGTCAACTCTCGAAAGCAAGACTACGATCGGGTCATGGCCCAGATGGCTAGGGAGGACATTGTTATGTTTGTGGCTAGGAATATTGGCCTCTTTGTTGGCAAGGTGCGCACATTATCTGTTCTGGACGTTACAACTTTGGCCCCCGTGCGAGGATCACGCTTGAAGGAAGAATTGACCATAGCATTTCATAGACAGTGTGAGATTCTCAACTACAATAGAGAGGTGACTTTGCATGGTTTGCACTCAACCGGATAAAGACATCTTTAGTGGTCTTTACACGTTTGTTTTTTTTGTAGGTTGTGGGGAATTTGCGCTTTGTGAACTTCAATAGAGCTCTCTTGCATCCCAGTGCTCAGTTTGTGACTCGTCGAAGGTGAAGAAGGTTGAAGGCCGACTGTGTTGTTCTCTTTGCGATAAAGATCACGTCATCAACACGACGCTCAGGCTGGAGGCACAGATCCGAAGCAGCATTGACAGATGTGTTGTGATGGTTCAAGTGTCAGGATCTATGGTGGATCGTCTTCTGGGCTTGCCAAGGAGCTTCAAGGAGGTGTACATGGAGAGCATTCCAGAGGCGAGGGATATTTTATCGACATCTGTTGTCGAGGGTGTGTTCAAAATTGGCATAAATGGGTCTATGATATCTTTCACTCCTCCGTTGAAAACCTAGATGCTTTGAGAGCATGTATTTCCATAGCTTTTGGCCTTTCACCATGAATAACTATGCTTCCTTACCTAGACCCCTCTACAATCGATGAACTAAATTTTGGCTTGTCCATTGTATATCGCGTTTCAGAAGAAAACCGTATCTTGCTTTTGAGCCTTGTTGCCGTGGTGTCTCTCCATAACTCGCTCTCTACTCTTCCTTCCTCTCCATCTTTTCAACCTTCCAAAGCACAGACTCTCTCTCTCTCTCTCTAACACACACACACACAAACACACAAGGTGACTTAATATTTACAATCTTTGCGTGTCTTTCCAATGAATCACTTGGCCAAACACGATGTCGATACCGTTTTCGCGGCACAGTTTCCGAACAATTCAGACATCTTCCTCGCGCTACACCATCTCTAAAACTCAACAGGTGCACCGCATGACCTTAGATCAAATTTGCTCAACGACTTGTTTGATAGCTTCTTGCATGATAGACATGCTGTCCCCGGTGTATGCCTCTTCTTCCGTACTGATGGGGCCACTAGCGCAATGACAGTCACAAAATTCTCGTCTTTGTATTCAACATGCACCAACTCACTTGCCCTTAGCCTCGACGTATTAAGGGCCTTCTCTCGCTTTGCGACTTGTAGGTTAAAAGTGTATTTGAAAAGAAATGGAA
Source organism: Adiantum capillus-veneris (assembly GCF_014529385.1). Taxonomy (NCBI): domain Eukaryota; kingdom Viridiplantae; phylum Streptophyta; class Polypodiopsida; order Polypodiales; family Pteridaceae; genus Adiantum; species Adiantum capillus-veneris. The sequence goes on along the minus strand of NC_140941.1, from coordinate 57,253,575 downwards.
GCGTGAGAACAATCATCTTGGGGATTCCATGAAACCATTTCTTGCAGAGGGCATTCTTCTCTCCGAAACAAGCAATGGCATCACATACCTTCCCACCTTCACAACGTGCTCAAGCCGTACACGTGTTCGATGGAAAGAAGATGAGGTGGCCACTTTGCATCAGCTATCCTTGTTGCATGAGGCTTTGCCTGATGTTGAGGTCGTCCACATGTTCCAAGCCAAAACACCCACACACGTTGCACACAACCCACGTCTTGAAATGCAAGCTTTCACACTTGAAGAACGAGAAGGGCCTAGTCACTGGTGCTCAAATACGACGCACCCATGCCAGGTTGAGCAAGCCGATTAAGAGATACAACAAAAGCATCAAGGACAAGCCCATTACACCCTGCGAAAAATGTGCACGCTTGCTATTCCGCCGCCAGCTAACACATCAGCTTCTGCCTTCAGTTGCGGAATCCACTTCAAGGAAGCGAAGACGCTATGCGGATGTGTACATTTGCAGCCAGTGCAAGAAACACTTGACAAGTGATAGCAATCGCCTGTGGAGCTTGCAAGAGACAGGGTTCAATCCAACGCTTCCCTTTGTGTCAGATCTAAACCCCGTAGAGGCACGCTTGGTCTCCATTCGTATTCCCTTCGCCAAGATACGTGAACTGACGTATGATGGTCAGTATGGGCTTAGAGGTAGTGTTGTCAATGTGCTTGCCAACTTGGAGAAGAGCTAGGATGTGCTGCCTCGCTTCATTGAGGATGAGGCTTCTGTCCTTGTGGGAATCAAACGGAAACTCGAGTACGATAGATGTTACCTAAGCGGTGTTGTGCGACCCTTGCTCACAATGCGTGCAACCACTCGTTGTTGTTGACACCACTCTACACACGAGAAGGTGTCACCATCAACGACAAGTGGCTTGCACACCTTTCTAGTCTAAGTATGGCTCCTGCAAATACCCTTAATGACAATGCACACGATGTTGAGCTTGAGGATGATCAGACTAATGTCATGCTTCATGGGGTCACAAGTGCGGTAGAGGTTGTCAACTACAGTGGTAAGATTCTTCATGTTGCGCCTTGCCAGGGAAATTCACCGTTGAGCATCTTCACGGACGAGTATTGCGAGGAGTTGAGCTTCCCAACTCTTTTCTTTGGGTCCCCTAGAATATATAGGGAGGCCGCAACCAAAGATTATCAAACGATCGCAAAGTGGGAGCTCCTGAACGTCGATAGAAGATTCGCCCTAGACATCGAGAATTTATTTTTCAAGTCTATCAAAATCATGTCGCAACAAGTTGATTCCTCTGTTTAGGTGCGAATGCGCAAGGGAAAGCTAGGAGGTGCAGTGCTAACTGCAAGGCAAGTTGTAGAAGACACAAACATAGAGAGGCTTCTCAACTCAAGATTAGGCTTTAGAGACTTCAAGGCACTGCGCACATCCCCCGACTACAAGGAAAAGATGAAAAAAAATGTCTTCGCAATGATCCGGCAACTTGGACCACCTACATTTTTTGTCACGTTCTCCTCCGCAGAACGAAGATGGAAAGAGCTTCTTGTTGCACTTGAGAAGTTAGTCCCGCTGAGCCAAGAGCCTGACAAGAGTCTGAGCTCATATCAGCGTCGCCTCATTCGTACCGATCCCATTACAACTGCTCGTTTCTACGTCAACAGGTTCAACGCAATGAAATATTGTTGCGCACTGATTCCTTACGAGAGTCTGAGCTCATATCAGCGTCGCCTCATTCATGCCGATCCCATTACAACTGCTCGTTTCTACGTCAACAGGTTCAACGCAATGAAATGTTGTTTTGCACTGATTCCTCCATATGTGGCACAATACGAGACTTCTTTTTCATCACGGAGTTCCAAACTCACGGTAGCCAACATGATCATGGTTTATTGTGGCTAGAAAATGCTCCATCACTCACAACACACTCAGATCAAGATATTGTATTGTTTGTAGATACCCACATTAGCACAGATAGATCCATCCTGCCCAATGACCTTTCTAAAGCTTACAAGCACAAGCATCATAAGACTTTCCAAAAGAAGAGCAAAAGTTGCCGTTTTGGATTTCCACGTTTTCCCATGCCATTCACACTATTATCCGACAAGGAATACTTGAGGCAAACATAGCTAGACAAGGTAAGCTTTACTTGCAACAAATCGAAAAACAACTCAGCCAAATTGATTTACAAAATGCCCCTACATTTGAAGAATGGCTAGAACAAGTACACTCTCCATGGAACAGTACTTGCTTGCATTGCAAGCAACTATCTCAGGACCCACTATTTTCCTCAAGAGCAAACCAAGCGATATATTCACAAACAACTTCAACAAATCAATAGCTTCACTTTGGAATGCAAATACAGATATACAGTTCGTGCTAAATGCACATGGAGCTGCGAGCTATTGCACCTCATACATGACAAAAATGGACAATACATTAATAGGAGCAATCAAGGCACAAGTTGATCACTGTGTCACAAACAATGCAACAACGTTGGAGAGACTACAAAAAGTTGGTAGCACAATCCTTAACACACAACAAATTAGTTCACAGAAAGTTGCTTACATATGTCTCTCGCTTCCATTGCATAGCTCCTCTAGAGAATTCATATACATAAATACTAACCCACATGAAGAGCGTGCTCTCGTTCTCAAAAAAAGAACGCCTTGCAAAAAATGCACTCCGACACAACAGAAATCTTCTCTGCCTCCATCATTGACAAATATGCCTCCAGACCACACCCGTTCTTTGCCATGTGCTTGGCTCAGTTCGCTTCCACAACCAAAAATCCCTGCAGGCCTGACACGGTTGCTTCAGAGGGCACGCATTTTACGGCACGTTATGTACAATAAAGCCAAAGACCCCGAAAACCACTATAGAGAACAATGCCTTCTCTTCTTCCCGTGGTCAAGGCATGAGAATGAGCACCTACCAGAAGGTTCGTCTTGGATCGATGTCTACACTTCGAACATTGAGACAGTGAAAAACAATGAATCATAGTTCGTTGTCGAACCAGCTCCACTTGACAGATTTGCAACAGCTATCACAACCTCATGCGACACGAGAAGTGTAAGTTCCTTGAACAATGCCAACGCGATGATCAACACCCCATCAAACCAACCGATGAAGAAACCATTTGCTTTGCATTTTTCCAAACATATTGGCATGACCAATGAGGATTTCCACACATCAATAAAGAAACTAAATCCACAACAGCGACTCATCCTCGATGATGTCATGCTTAAAAAACGCATAGCGCCATCAAAAAAGATACATCTCTTCCTCACAGGTGGAGCAGGCACTGGAAAAACATTCACGTTGCTCTTGCTAGTCGAAGCCCTTATTCGTTTCTACAAGCATAAGTCGGACCACAATGCTGACTTTCCTAAGGCACTCCTGATGGCATATACAGGCAAGGTAGCATTCAACATTGGTGGTACAACTATACACTCGGCTTTAAATTTGCCCTTGATAACTACGACACGCACAAGCCTCAGAGAAAAAAAGCTAGATGCATTGTCCTTACTATATCAAGATTTGGAGCTTGTAGTGTTTGATAAAGTCTCCTTGATAGGATCAAGTGTCTTCTCATTGGCTGACTCACGTCTTCGTGCCATCAAGAGAAAACACGACCAACCTTTTGGTGGCCTAGATCATTCATACTCTGTGGTGACCTCTGCCAAGCTAGCCCAGTCAAAGACTCTTGGATATTCACAAGCAAGCAGTCTCTTCTCGAGGCAGTTGCACCTTTGTACTGGCATGAATTCCTTAAGTGCTACGAACTAACGATGACAATGAGACAAACCGATGGACAGTTTATAGAGGTGCTCAACCGAATGAGAATTGGCTCACACACCAGCAACGACCTTGCATACATTAACAACTCCTTCCACAGAGAGTTGCCTGCTGACATAACCATATCACACCTATTCTACTCTAACAAGGCAAAGGATTAACACAATGAAAAGGTCTTCGCACAATTGCCCGGTGAGCCACACATATTCAAAGCGATCAACAAGCGTGCCGCCTCTTGCAACAAAACAATAGCAACTCCATTGGATGCGAGACAAACTGCGGGTCTCCGAGCAACATTGTGTCTGAAGCCAGGCCTAGTGGTCGAGCTATGCGCTGGAAATCTGGACATTCCCGACGGCCTCGTCAACGGTGCAGAAGGCGTCTACAAGCTCTGCACTACATTCTCCGACACGACATGTCTCTAGATTCATTTCACCAACCCTAGCAAAGGTATGACCACCGTCATCTTTGCAACCCACTCACATTGCCTAGTTGGATGCCAATTCTCCGCATCACACGCGAATTCCAAATTGGCAAGAACTACTTCAACACCCTCACACGCAAGCAATTCCCAGTTCAGCCTGTTGCGGCCCGCACAATTCACCGATCGCAAGGGCTTACACTCAACACACTAGCTTTCAACCCCAAAGGGATTAGGTCTCACGACCTCGCATACACTACTCCACACGGATTCGTGACACTGCAAATCTATATTTGGTGGAGAGCTTGCTGACTTGCAACATTCACACCGACGCATCTGTCCTCAAAGAGCTCCACAGGTTGAGAACAAAAGCATCTTATTCCCCCATTCAAAAGCAGCTACATCTCCACCAAGATACACATTACATTGTCAAATCACTGAACGTCGTCTCCCTTGGAAATGCAAACGATATCATCCACGACAAAAGCCTAATGGCCTCCGATGTCCTCTGCCTACAAGAGACTCGACATGCGACAACCATTCCAGGCTTCCACAACATATCCTCAACACAACTACACGGCATCTCCATTCTCCATAAAGACAACCTAATACCTACACAAATACACATTTGCATCAATCAAACACTTGAAACGATCCATGCAACTTTCCACTGCGCCAACAAGTGCCTAGCGACAGTCATTTCACTCTACAGGGCACCGACATCGTCGCTCCCACGGTTCTTGCATAGCATCTCCAATCTTCTTGATTCAACCCGCACCATGCGACCACTAATCATAATGGGAGATTTCAACATTAATGCACTTGAGGAAACTAGCTCATATAGAACCCTTTCCAACCTCATTCTCCAGCACGGTCTCCACCAATTGCTACACCATCCAACCACAGTACACAACTCTATGCTGGACCACGTATGGGTTAGCAATGACCTACCGCAAACCATGTCCGGCACTAACTACAACTACTGGTCCGACCACTCCACTACATACCTCCTCATCGCCAAAAACTGACCTTCCCTTGCTTTCTGCAAGCCATTTGTGAGTTCTCTCCTTGTTAGTTTTAAGTTCTTGAGTTCTCTCAAAAAAGCATAGTACTTCATCTATATCTATATTAGTTATAGTCAAAAAGCTTAGTACTTCATCTATGACAAGGACATGGAGTTTCACTCCAGCCAGGGTTGGGAAAAGTCAATTTCACAAACATACAAAATTTTCTTTAGGGTAGATTCAAAGAGGAACTTTTGTAAAATAATCGGTATTTTTTACAATGCGTCTTTATTTTCTGAAATTATTCAAGCGTATTTTTTTATTTTCCCTTTCCCTTCAACAAATTGTTTTAAGTTTTCAACTCGCTCAAGGAGAATCTAAGACACACTTTTCTCAAACACCGACTCCAACTTTCAAATTTGAAGAGTGACAACTTCTATTTTTGTAAAGGGTTGCTCTACTTTGCATTTTGAAGGTCATAAAGAATGCAAAGCACTACATGGTGTGCATGCTCAAATGGGATCAAGGGTGGAGGTGACGGATCATGACATGCATGCATTGTAGACCATGCGATCGACACACGAATTTACAAATCAGCCTGCACTTACAATGTAATGCATTGGAGTACCATGATCTTTAGTAAAAGCATGCAAACGTGGTGGTTAGAGTCCATGCTTTGAATGGGGCAAGTCGTGGGTTTGATGTGCAAGGTGCAAGACAATCTCAACTGGCTCGAATTAACTTGCTGGCCCAAATTTACTTTTTCGCACTAAATTTACTCAACAATTTGAATTTGATGATCCGAATGACCCCCACCATCCATCCCATTTGATAGTACCCAGAGGATAAAGAACCCACTTTTCCTTTCTATACAAATGCATGCCTACTCTTGAAATTTATACATGAGCTTCAGAAAATGTAGAACTTTCAAAGATTTCATGCATTGTATAACATATTCGAATGGTCTCGCAGTTGAATTGGCACGCGTGTGTGTGTGTGTGTGTGTGTGTGTGTGTGAGAGAGAGAGAGAGAGAGAGAGAGAGAGAGAGAGGTCTTGAATAGGACCTACCAAAAAATAATTTTTTAATCAAGAAAATTAAATCTTGTGAGAGAGAGAGGTCTTGAATAGGACCTACCAAAAAATAATTTTTTTAATCAAGAAAATCTAATTATGTAAAAAATTTGCACGATAAAAATCTTTTGAATTTTAAGTTGAAATTTAAAGAATTGAGGATATTTACACTAAAACTTACAAAATTTGCTTGAACTCCAACCAAAAATTTGCAATTTTAGTGGTAAAAATACACTAAGCCTTTCCTTATTGCAAACATTGGGAATCTCAAATAGTCCCAAAATGGAAAAGTATAATAGACATAGAAAAGTTGAATACCCAGTATATCAACATCACTCTCTCACCACCTCGAGGACTTGCTATGCTAAGAATCGATGCGCACACCTATTAAAAATCTGTTACAACCTCCCATGGGGCACTGGTGTGTGTGTGTGTGTGTGTGTGTGTGTGTGTGTGTGTGTGAGAGAGAGAGAGAGAGAGAGAGAGAGAGAGAGAGAGAGAGAGATGATCCCTGGAGTTTCACTCCAGCCAGTGTTGGGAAAAGTCAATTTCACAAACATACAAAATTTTCTTTAGGGTAATTCAAAGAGGAAGTTTTGTAAAATAATTGGTATTTTCTTTAGGGTAGATTCAAAGAGGAAGTTTTGTAAAATAATCGGTA